>NC_134589.1:34747839-35047839 GCF_037038515.1 Microtus pennsylvanicus | reverse complement strand
GATGCCAGGATTCTCCTACCTGAGACAGACGCTGGTTAGAATTTGTGAGCCATGACCCTATGGTGATATATAGATTATTAGAAATGGGTAAAACTGATATGGGAGAGTTAGCCAATAAGAGGCTAGAAATAATGAGCCAGGCATTAATTTAATTAATACAATTTCTGTGTGGTTATTTCGGGGAATAAGCTAGCAGGGTGGCTGGACGCAGCCCGCTCCTCCTCCTGGAAGCACATGTGACCTTTCCGCTTTCACACCAGTAATTGTATGGAATTAATTTTAAAAATTTTATAAATGCATATATGTCTGTGTGTATGTGCACGAGTGCAGATGCCTGAGGACACGTGGCATCAGATCCTTTGAAGCTGCATTACATGTAGTTGTGAGCCACCCAACATAGGTGCTGGGAGCTAAACTCAGGTTTCTCTGAAAGAGTGAGACACACTATTAATCACCGAGCCATATGAGTTTCTTTTTGTTTTTGTTTTTTGTGACCAAGTGCCAACATTATGAAAATTCCACTATACAGGGCACAATTGCTGTTGTATTGGATTCAGTTTTGTTTTGAACCTTGCTATTAGACTCTGGCTCTCATTTTCTTGATGCATGTTCCTTTGTTCAACCATTGGTCCTATTGCCTACCTGCTTTCCTCCTCATTATGTGAGCTTATGTATCACAGTAAATGATACTCAGCAGGCTCTGAGTGAAGCTCCAAGAGGAAGGTATAGTTCTGCATATCAGAGGCCATTTCTCTGTATGTTTTGGTGGGCTAAAGACAAAGTTGCATTTTATTCAATTTTTAAATTTCCATTAGTTTTAATGAGATCTCATCATAACTAAGTATAGTTAAGTATCTGTTAAGCCTGAGGTTGTTAAAATATACAAATAAGTGGGATCTTAATGGGTTTATTCAGTTATTTTTTGGCTATTCTGGAAACTAAATTTTTAGATTAATTTCTAAAGAGGCCTTGGACTAGAGATATAGGCAGACACCTGTTCAACAAAAAATAATACATTTATTATCAAAGATGAATCACTGTTTTTGCTATCAAATATTAATAATTAACATTATAGTTAGGTGGTGGTGGCGCACACCTTTAATTCCAGCACTCGGGAGGCAGTGACAGGTGGATCTCATGAGTTCGAGGCCAGCCTGGTCTACAAGAGCTAGTTTCAGGACAGAGAAACCCTGTCTCGAAAAACAAACAAACAAAAAAAAATTAACATTACAAATCCCTGCAGAGTCAGGCTGATAGTAACCATAATTTTGTTTTGTTTTGTTTGAAACAGGGTTTCTCTGTGTAGCCCTGGCTGTTCTAGAACTTACTCTGTAGACCAGGCTGGCCTTAAACTCAGAGAACTGCCTGCTTCTGCCTCAGGAGTGCTGGGATTAAAGGTGTGCACCACCACCACTCAGTAATTAGTATCCATAATGAAATAGTTTTTGTGATGCTAAGCCAAAAATCATTTTAAATCACTAGCACTCAACCAAACATGAATCACTCCAAAGAATCAAACATTCTTATTGTAATTTCTAAAACCGAATGTTAGATTATCAGTTATTTTGCAGGGACCAGTTAAGTTACCAAGGAAAAGCAAAGTCACCCAGGTTTCCCACATGAACTTCTCATTGATCATCCTCCTACTTAAGTATCCTATGGCAACTTGGAAATTCCTTCACTTACCAGAAAAACCTGGTTGGCACTTTCACTGAGAGTTGAGTCATCGGGGCTGTCAACAGGTGTCTGACGTGTAAACTTTGAATCAAATTGACTCACATCCTCTTCAGATTGCTTCATAAGAACAACATTATTAGAAAATGGTGACTAGTCTATTATTCCTATCAATCAAAGGTGCTACAAGCCCAATATACACTCTGCACAGAATAATCTTAGCAGCCACAGACAAGAAAAAAGATGCAGGTAGAAAGATACCAATCATTTTTTATTTTTAGTGTTTATTTTATGCATACAGGTGGTTTGTGTATATCTGCGTATCATATGTGAGCCTAGTATCCACAAAAACTAAAAGAGGGTGTTGTATCTCCTAGAAACTACACGTACAGGTGATGGTGGTGCACACCTTTAATTCCAGCACTCGGGAGGCGGAGACAGGCGGATCTCTGTGAGTTCGAGGCCAGCCTGGTCTACAAGAGGTAGTTCCAGGACAGGAACCAAAAGCTACGGAGAAACCCTGTCTCGAAAATCAAAAAAAAAAAAAATAAAATAAAATAAAATAAAAACAAAAAAAAAGGAAAGAAAAATCAGAAAAATATTGCATATATTAAACATCTAAGCTCATGACACTAAAACAAACAAAAAAATATATAACTCACTGTACAATTTGGAAGATACCAAGGAACTATTTCATTACTCTGAAGACTAGTAAAGAGTATAACATTTAGCCTGTCTTCCTGGTACCAACTATACTTAGGGTAACAAAACAATTGATAAGTCTGCTTTATGGAAAAATTCTAGCAATAAAGAATGAATAAGAAAATGAGACCATTGTGTAAACCCTGAATGAGAACAGAGAACTGGACTGGAGTTTTTCACCTCAGCACTACTGACATTTTGGACTTGATTTAATTATTTTAATTTTTATGTATCTATGTGTTTGCTTGCAAGTGTGCATCACATGCATGCCCAGTGCCTGTAGAGGCCCGAGAGGGTGTAGGATCCCCTAGAACTGGAGTTACAGTCAGTTGTGAGCCACCATATTAGTGCTGGGAATTGAACCTAGGTCCACTGGATGATAGTCAATGTTCATTTTAACCGATGAGCCATCTTTCCAGCTTCTGTTCTTGATTTTTTTTTTTTTTTTGTAGAGAGCTGTGTGTGTGCTGTCGTATTAGTAGCAGGGCCCTCTTGCAACACAACCAAAATGTTTCTAGACTTTGGTCTCAGATTAAGAACTACTGATTGCTACAAGGGCTAGTTCCAGGACAGGAACCAAAAAAGCCACGGAGAAACCCTGTCTCGAAAAATCCACAAAAAAAACCAAAAAAACAAAAAAACTATTGATTGACAGGCATTCGTTAATGACTACTAACAGCCTGATAGAAATAAAACTATACTGTAAGTTAGGCCTCCTTGTTAAAGCATACAGCACCAAGACTTCCATCTGTATTAAATAAGTTCCTTAATTATCCAGATTTTGGAAATAGATTAATATAGTATATGACACCATGGGGATAAAATTAGCAAAATGTAAGGAATTTGGGGATGGAAAATGGCCAGCCATTAAGAGCACTGGGTACTCTTCCAAAAGACCAGGCTTAGGTTCCCAGTATCCACACTGTGGCTCATAACCATCCATAACTTCAATTCCAGGAGATCCAATGCCCTCTTATGACCTTCACAAACATCAGACACACATACATATCTACTGCATATCACGTTTACACCAAAAAGTCATACACATTAAAAAAAAAACACATTTTTTTTAATCTGAGGAATTCTACAGGACAGATGATCCAGTTTTTTCAATTAATCGCCAGAAGACATGAGAAGGGACATCTGTATATAATAAGGAGCATCTAAACTATGTATAGACTATGAATCCTTATTGAGGGAAAAAATAACGGGTAAAAAAGAAAAATCAAAACAAACAAATGGAGAAATGGTCAACCTTTTAGAAGTGATGATGGCTTAGTTGTTATGTTTTTTTTTTTTATTATGTATGCAATATTCTTTCTGTGTGTGTGCCTGAAGGCCAGAAGAGGGCACCAGACCTCATTACAGATGGTTGTGAGCCACCATGTGGTTGCTGGGAATTGAACTCAGGACCTTTGGAAGAGCAGGCAATGCTCTTAACAGCTGAGCCATCTCTCCAGCCCTTAGTTGTTATGTTTATGTTTATACAAGATGAGTTAGTTATTTTTGAAGTTGGGCAGTAGGTATCTGGGTTAATTATCGTCCTTACAATTGTATATGCAGATATTTTAAGGTTTACTTTATTTTATGAGCATTTTCTGTGCATGTATGGCAGTGCACTAAGTGTATGTCCTACCTAGTGTCCTTGGAGATCAGAAGAAGGTGTTGGATCCCTTGGAAGTGGAGTTAAGGATGACTATGAGCTATCATATGGGTGCAGGTTCCTCTGCAACAACAAGTGCTCTTAGGCACTGAAGCTATCTCTCCAGCCCTGTGTATGCTGACATTTTAAAGCAGGTCATCTATGCTCTGGGACAGAACAACCAGCCTCATTATCCTCCTCCTCCACCTACATCCCAAGAAATAGAGAAAGTATATTTTCTCAATTTCTGAGGCAGAAGACAAAAGCTAAATAAACACCAAGTTACTTTGCCATAGCTACATTTTAATAGACTGAACTATGTTCCCTTGCCCTCATATTCATGTTGACATTCAAAGCCCTGGTTCCTCAGAAAGTTATCTTACTTGGAAAGGGTCATTGCAGATGTCATTAATAAAGACACTGTCAGCGGGGCAGTGGTGGCAGATGCCATTAATCTCAGCACTCAGGAGGCAGAGGCAGGTGGGTCTCTGTGAATTCAAAGCCAGCCTGGTCTACAAGAACTAGTTCCAGGACAGCTAGGGCTGTTACACAGAGAAACCCTGTCTTGAAAAACCAAATAAATACATAAGCAAACAAAGACACTATCATACAGGAGTACACAACTATACCTGGTTTCTCTGAGACTTTTCTTATTTTAAAAATTACCAGCACTCAGGTGTCAGTGAAGAGCATTTGCCTGGCATGTGGGAGACCCTAGGTTCAACCCCCCAGAACTAGAGAACAAGGGTTACTGATCTCCCATATTACATGCTTCCCTATATACATACCAACAGAGGCTTAAAAGGAGGCTCCACCTTCCGAGCTAGAAGTTCTTCCCAGTTAATGTGTCTGAAGAATGGATGAGCCTAGAAAAAGTCAAAGGGGATGACTGAAATGGCAAACCACTTTTCTGAAGCTACAAATCACAAAACAAGCTAAACATATATGAATACACACATATAGCCATCACAAATAAGCAAAATTAGCATTGTTTCCCCCAAACACCAAGCATCTCAATTCCTACTTGGACTTCTCCAGCATCCCCAGGACCAGCTCCAAGACGAGAAGCAGCGTTTCTTTTCAGCAGCTTTAGGGAAGAAAAGAAGCACTGGTGAAAATCCTGAATTAATCAAACTGATTTTTTTTCCTTTAGAGAATGTGGGACCTATTTGTGCTCCAGAAGATACAATTTATTAATACCAAATGATGTTTGAGAACAAAAGAAAATCTTGTAAATCTTTAAAAATTTACAAGTCTTTTCTGTTTAGTATCTCTAATCAAAATATATGTTAAATTCTTAGATGAGGGAGGGACTTAAAGCCCCACCTTTCATGAAGGAGCTATTGGCAGTTGATGGTTGCATGGGAAGGACAGTTATTTTTCTTAGGATCATAGCCACTCGTATATTGCCCATGCTCAAGTAGATGACTCCACACCCAGTTATACAGGCACCACTAACTGGACTGCATAGGTTATTTTAAAAAGGGGTGGGGGAGGGCAGTGGTGGCGCATACCTTTAATCCCAGCACTCGAGAGGCAGAGGCACAGGGATCTCTGTGAGTTTGAGGCCAACCTGGTCTACAAAAGCAATTTCCAGGACAGCCAGGGCTACAGAGAGAAACCCTGTCTCAAAAAAACAAAAAGGAAAGCATGAAATTGGGGGGTTAAGTATTGGATGCATTAGAGGAAGTTGAAGAATTAGGATGGAGGTGTGACTATATCCATACATAAGATTTTCAAAGATAGGGGGCTGGAGAGATGGCTCAGCGGTTAAGAGCATTGCCTGCTCTTCCAAAGGTCCTGAGTTCAATTCCCAGCAACCACATGGTGGCTCACAACCATCTGTAATGAGGTCTGGTGCCCTCTTCTGGCCTGCAAGCATACACACAGACAGACTATTGTATACATAATAAATAATAAATAAATATTTAAAAAAAAAAGATTTTCAAAGATAAAAAAAAATTATTGCATGAGTCAGGTGTAGGGGTGCACACCTTTAATCCCAAGATTTAGGAGACAGAAACAGGCAGATCTCTATTGTTGAGCCCAGTCTGATCTATATAGTGAGACATAGTGAGTCTCAAAAACAAAACAAAAACCAAACAAACAACAGGTGTGTGTGTCTTTGAGCGTGCATGTACATGTCTGCGCTGTTGAGGTTGCCATTTAAGAACCCTACCTTTTTAAGCAGATCTCGAGCTTCTTGTGTGAGGTAGGGAGGCAAATTAAGTTTACATTTGAGGATTTTGTCAATTGTTTTCTTTCTATTCTCTCCAGTGAAAGGAGGCTAAGGGGAGAAAAGAGTGGAAAATTAGCATATAAAAACAAATTTTAAGTAACATTATTATCTAGTTCCTGAATTGGACAGCTACACATTGAGATAAGAAAACATGTTGGGAACCAGGAGTGGCGGCACGTGCCTTTTAGTCCCAGCACTCCAGACTCAGGCTGATCTACAGTTCAAGGCTAGCCTGATCTACAGAGTTTCAGAACAGCCAGGAATGCTACACAGAGAAACCATGTCTCAAGAAAAGAGATAGAGAGAAAGTAGAAAGAAGGAGCATGCTCAGAAATAGTTAACTCACAGACCTGTGGCTTTAAGCAATGATACATAAGTAGCAATGCCCAGGAAGTCTTGTGTGGTCAGTAAGGCCTCTCATTTTAAGCTCCCATTTCTCCCTATGTATTTCACTAGACTGTCATGACATAAACCAGTTTCTTTTTAATTTCTTTAATTATGTGCACATATTGTGTACATGGGTGGGTAACCATGAATGCCAGAGGCACCAGATCCTTTGGAACTAGTTTAGGAGGCTGTGAGACACCTGATGTGATCCTGGGAACTGAACTAGGACAGACTTCACTATTCAACCACTGAGCTCTCTCCAGTCCCTATATAGTTCATTTAAATAAAAGTATTTTTAAAAGTATAGAATCCCAGGGCTGGAGAGATGGCTCAGAAGTTAAGAGCATTCTGGCTGCTCTCCCAGAGGACCTGAATTCAGTTTCCAGACCCACATCAAGATTCAAGGACGTCTGCAATTCCAGCTCCCTGGGATCTGGTGCCCTCACACAGACAAACATGCAGGTAAAACAAAAAGTGTGGAATCCCGCAAAATCATAAGCTACCACTAACGCTAAACCACTAATAACAGCCTGGTGGCGTGGTGCACGCCTTTAACACCAGCACTTCAGAGGCAGAGGCAGGGGCAGGCGGATTTCTTTGAGTTCAAGGCCAGCCTGGTCTACAGAGTCAGTTCCAGGACAGCCAGGGATATACAGGGAAAACCTAACTCAAAAAATCAAAACCAAACCAAACCAAAACTCAAAATAACTACTGATAACCAATTTTTAGGCCTTAAAAATAACTCTACTAGGAACATGTTCTAGAAGCATAGCCAAGTTCTCTTACTAAAATGTTCAGCACAGATCATGAAACATGCAACTTTTAATGTGCACCTACTGCTCCAGTCAGCATGTCATACATTAATGCTCCCAAACTCCACCAATCTACAGCACGATTGTGGCCACTTCTCATCAAGATTTCAGGGGCCCTAAAATGAAAAAAAAAAAGGAAAAAAAAGTCTTAAAATTTATCTACTTTTATATCATTTGAATAAAATTATTAAACTAAGAAAACTAAGACACTATTTTAAACCAGGTAAAGTTAGATATTACCCCCAAACCAGTTATATTTCTTTTAACATGCAGCTCTCACATGTATTCTATTGTTCCACAAAATGTGTGTGTGACTGTTCCATCATGAATAGATTCTTTGCATAATCCAAAGTCTGTTAGTTTCACATGACCTATAACGAAAGATTAGCATGATTATTCTGAAAATTTCAAGTATCTGAACATAGCAAACAGACAATTCTTCCTTCAAGTTAGCTTTTCCTTTCTAAAACTTATCTTGAAGATGTCCAGAACTAGTTACCTGATCTACTGTGGGGTAGTAACTACTTAAAGGCAGGGAAGTGGAAATGATATAATCAATGCAGTAAGGAGAAAGGACAGAAAATAATGAAGCTGCCTAAAGCTCTGGCTCTTTTCCTACATGCAGAATTCTGTTCCATCCTGAGAAAGTCTCTTTGAAAGTCTAGTTTAATACAGACTCCTAATAAACATTCTGTATTTAAACAAAACTCATGGCATGCTTCAACTCCACTGTTTCTTCAGTGTACTTAAGTGACTTTCAAACTCCTTAGTCTGAGAAAGTCACTGTATCGCTTACTATGTATGCCAAATGCTATCAGTTAGCACAATGAATTAAATTATTTACTGCCAAAAGTTGCCAGTGAAGGGGAAGAACTAAAATTTGCATCAGATAATCATTTCTGTTCCAGAAGGTGGAATTCCACCTTACACAAAGATCACTTCAGATAAGTTTCTCTCGGTTGTCATTTAAGTCATCAGTGGCTCCACAACACCAAAGCCCTATTATTCAAGGTCCCTTTCAGACAATGGTTTTTCAAGCAATGACTCATTTATTCAACTGTGAAAATCTACATTCTGGTACAAAAGAAGAAATAGGGCTATATTATTTATCTTTTATTTTCTCAAGTTTAAAAGTTTATGTATGAATAATTTTGCCTGCATATATGTAAGTGCAGTATGTTTGCCTGGTGTCTAGATAAGCTGTAAGGCAGCTCGGGAACAGTGAAAGTATGGTTTCCAATGGTTGTGAGCCAAAAGTGGTGCTGGAAACCCAGGTTTTTTCTTCTGCAGCACAGCACATGCTCTTAACCACTGAAGCCATCTTTCCAGCCCCTCAGAACGCTTTTAAGACAGGATCTGGTAGGTAGTCCACCTGGCCTGGAATTCAACTACCTACCCAGGCTACTCTTGAATTTGATCCTCTTTATTTATACGGTGCAGTGCTGAAATTATAGGTGTGTGCCACTACACCTGGCCACAGCCTTTATTTCTCAAAGAACCAAATGGTATATTCAAGTTTATGTGTTAAAAACATTATTTTACTATTGCACCATTTCTTTATTCTATCCTTTGCCTTAGAACTGAGAATCAGAAAGCCTGGGGCTATAGCTTCGTGGTAGCATGCACAAAGTTCAGTTCCCAGAAGAGAAAAATAATTTTAAAGGAATACTTCAAAATCAACAACAAAGAATTCAGAATCAAAATCCTGGTCTGGGATGGGAAGGTAGGAATACAAACATGGTTCCCACAATGCAGTCTGTCAATTCTATCATTTACCATGAAAAAAACAAGTTTTGCTTTTTTAATTTCACATGTATTACTGTTTTGCCTATATGTATATATGAACACTACATGTGTGCCTGCTGCCAGCAAAAACCAGTTTTAGATTCCCCGGACAGACATTACAAGACACCACATGGTTACTGGGAACTAAACCCAGGTCCTTTGCAAGAACAGCAAATACTTTTAACCACTGAGCCATCTCTCCAGCCCCTCACAAACAAATTTTTAAAAAGCACTATTTGGAACATTTATATACGCTCCACCATTCTCTGTCTAAGAGTTTACATTGGTTAACTATCTCATAAATCATCCTTAGGAGACCAGGACTAGCAGCTGTTCACTGTCTTGAATATGCCTTGGTCTGCTAGTTTGTTCAAGTAAACTGCAGTCTTTCCCAGTTCAGACTACAGCAGTAAAAATGGGAGGGGCAGGTGCTCGCAGCTGCAGCCAGCACTCACTTTGCTATACCCACAGCTGTACAGAATGTTAGTCTCTCTGATTAACCTATGCTTAGTAAGTATTTTGTTAATGGGGCTATGCCAAATAATCTGGTTCAATTTCAGTCTTTCTCTTCCTCAGACATTAGTTAAAATTATAGAAAGTTTTGTTTTTAGCTGCATAGTATATACAAGTAATTCTAAAACTTGGGACATTGAGGCAGGAAGACCCTAAGTTCAGTGTTAGATAGCTATGCAGCAATACTATGTCTAAAACAAGTTTTGCTTTTACAACTTACACATTTATGTCATTAAAAAAAATCAATGGCATAAATCAAAATTAACATTTATTTTATTTGTTTTTGGGGGGGTCACAACATTTTATATAGGATTTTTTTCTAAGTTGTAAAGAATGGCTAATATATTTGACTGTTTTTTTTTTTAAAATAATTTATTTAGGCCGGGCGGTGGTGGCGGACGCCTTTAATCCCAGCACTCGGGAGGCAGAGGCGGGCGGATCTCTGTGAGTTCGAGGCCAGCCTGGTCTACAAGAGCTAGTTCCAGGACAGGCACCAAAGCTACAGAGAAACCCTGTCTCGAAAATCCAAAAAAAAAAAAATTTATTTAGGTTTATCTTGTGTGCATTGGTGTGAAGGTGTCAGATCCCCTGAACTGGAGTTACAGTTGTGAGCTGCCATGTGGGTGCTGGGAATTGAACTTGAGTCCTCTGGAAGAGCAGTCAGTGCTCTTAACATCTGAGCTATCTCTCCAGCCCCCTTTAATTCTGTTTAAGCTCGATTATAAATACTAAATAATTAAAAGTACCAGCAAGTATTACAGTGTTATATATTCTGTGGGGGAAATATGCAACAAGAGAGAGAGAAACATGGGAGCCTTGAAAATGGAGGGTTATAAGCGGATTATTTTCTACAGAATTGTTCATGATATAGCTCCACCTTGGTGATTAAGCATGATGTTCTCCGGCTTCAGGTCTCTGTAGATGATCCCCTTTTGATGTAAATGCCCCAAAGCCATGGAGATTTCAGCCAAGTAAAAGCTGGAAACAGAAGTGATTTAATAAAAATTTAAAAATCAATCTACCCAAAGAAGTTTATGTATGGAATAAAATTCCTTGAAAGAAACAGACATGCACCAAAGACCAAATTAGTGGGGGTGGAAGAATGTACTGGGAAAAGAGATGGCACAGGGGGCATTTGTCACTCATTTTAGTCAAACTATACTATGTTTTATTTTTCCATTAGAACATACTGCTAAAACTCAAAGATGTCCCATCTATTCTAACTATTATTGATTAGGTTCTGCTCTCTCTGTGTAGGAATTAGGCCAACAGTCATTCAGATCAAACAAATTCCTCCCACCCTCCCCCAACTTTAAGATTCCACAGGAAATAGGGACTTTGTTATTCTCAGAGATCAAGTCTTGGTCCTTACAGCCTGACCTGTGGAAGCCCACTCATCCCTTACATAATATAGTTGTGTATTAACAAACAGCAATGCCCACAGTATCTGCCCACCCTCTTGCCAGCCAGCCCACAACTATAAACTGTGTGACACTCAAATTTATCTACCTCAAAAGAATAAAGGGCTGAATCAACCCTGTCTGGATTCGAAAAGCACAAAGCACTGCAATACTGGCTGTGTAACAATGTTGCAATCCTGCAGATTACTCCAGGATGGAGAGGGTGTGTCCTAGAGGACTGAGGCAGTTTCACAGCCAGCAGGACCACAGCCTCCAACAGGGCTCAGAGAGCCTCCTCCAAAAAGGGGCACTTCATCCCTAAGGTTCTTAAATGCAGCTTCTGTGTTAGAAAAGGCCTGAAATTAAACAATGGAATGCAGTTTGGTAATTAAGATAGAAAAAACATTTACGTGTTTTCTATTCAATTAATGTGTAGGTCAAACTGTTTACTGTTACCCAATACAGTCACTTCACAAAAGGATGTGTATATTTTTAATTTGAAGCAGATGCCATCTTACGAATAGGAGGGCAGATCCCATTCTGGCTATAAAATCAATCCACAGATGTGTGCTCAGGGTAATCACCTCCCTAAGACTGCACCTTGGGAACTGGAAAGTCTAAAAAAAAGAGGAGATGATTTCTGATACTTTCCATTGCTCCACATACAAAATTTCACTTGGAAAACCACACTCACCCACAACCAAGACAGGCAGCTTACCAAGTCAAGGAAACTCTGCAGTGAAGAGCGGTCCACCCAAGTCCTGGGGGCAAAGGAATCATGTGACCTCCAATAGCTGCCCAGTCCCCCCTGGACGTTCTGAGTGACTGACTGGCTCCAGATCAATTTATGGAACAGTGTGGGAACGTAGTTTTGCCTTTAATTACATGAATAATTACCTGATTCATACAGCCACAAAAGTTCACTTACCAAGCTGTGTCTTCCATGAATATTCCCTCTCTTTCTAACTGCATAAATAGTTCTCCTCCTAGAAAGGAAAAGTATTAGAAATCAATGTCTTACTTTCAACCCTTTTCTAACGAATCTGCACCTTTTTTTGGGAATAAATATCTTACTTTCAACCCTCTTCTAACGAGTCTGCATTTTTTTCTATCGTAACATTAACTCCTTAAAAATTTTTAAAAAAATCCTAAAATTGGCATGGAATTACAGCTTTTACACTTCAGGCCTAAAGTTTAAAAAAGTCTTAATTAAAGTCTTTCCAGCACCTTTCAATATGTAAAAGAAAATGTTAGTACACAATTAAGTCTCCTAAATTTTAGTGACTGTGACTATTCCCCATTTTCAGAACCTTTATATAAACTGAATGAACCTGATGGTGGCATAATTTGAATATCGAAATAAATAATAATAAAGGGTTATACTGTCCTGAGTTCTTAAAATCCAGGAACCCAAAATGATGTAAATAAATGAACAGAAAGGAAAGCTCTGTGTAAGTGAAAGTGGAATGATGGAGTAAGAACCCACTTGGCAAACACCAGTTAACTGTTATAGTCAAGAACCAATGGATGCCACAACTGGACCTGAAAGCATGATGAGATGAAACACTTTTAATTCCAAAGGGGAAGCCTGGCAGACACCACCTTACATGTGACACAGTGAACATCAATAGCAGTGGGACAAAGATCTAAACACCACACACCTCCTTTCTGAACTGCTGAGAAGAAACACTATGTCGCTTGGACAGTCCTGTCAAAAATGCATTAACTTGAATCTACTCCCAAAGAAATATCAGATAAACCCAAATCGATGGCATTCTACAGAAACTGGACTATATATACTCTTTTTAAAAATGTCAACATAATGACAAAGACAGACTAAGAACTGTTACAAATTAAAGAAAACTAAGATATTATATTAATGTTCATTTCCTAATTATTTTATAATTCTAGTTACATAAGAAAACGTCCTTGAGTATAGGAAGTAAATGTTAGCGTTTCAGTTATAAAAATCTTTAAATGCCGAGCAATGGTGGCGCATGCCTTTAATCCTAGCACTAGGGAGGCAGAGGCAGGCGGATCTCTGTGAGTTCGAGGCCAGCCTGGTCTACAAGAGCTAGTTCCAGGACAGGCTCCAAAGCTACAGAGAAACCCTGTCTCAAAAAAAAAAAAAATCTTTGAATAGCACAAAAAACGTTGACTGTGTACGTGTGCATACGTGTACACACATGCATATGCATCGAGAGGGAAGATAGGCACATGCAATGAGATGACAGAATGTGGAGGATCTATGTGAGTGGCGCAGAAACTCCCCAGAACCACAAAACCTTGTACTACTCGGAAAATCATCTATATAAATTTGAAATTATAAAGTCATAAGCAAGTAGTACTAACAAAAAAGGTGGGAAATTCTGCAGCTTTCGGGTTCATGTTAATAGCTATGACAAAATCTGTTTCTCAGAAATCACAGGTATGCCAGGCTGGTGGCAAATGCAAAAACCCATCTCTGAGTTTGAAGCCAGCCTGGTCTATGTAGTGAGTTCCAGGACAGCCAGAGATATATAGAGAGATCCTGTCTTAAAAAAAAAAAAAGATGCAGGCATATCTGTGCTATATCATGATATGGGGATGGGGACAGAAGGCTGAAGCAGCACTGCAAGCAGCTCAAGGCAGCATAAGCTACCTAGTGAGCTCCAGACAGCCTGGTTTGCAGTGAGATTTTAACAAAAACAAAAAACAAACAAACAAACAAAAAAGACATAGGGTTGGTAAGTGTTGGTAAGTTCCCAGCAGAGAACAGTCCCTTGAAAATATGACTCAAAAACTTTCAATATCTCATAATACTCTCAGTAAGCATCCCCATTTCTATATAGGAAAGAATATGTGAACTACAGTAGCTACCCCAGCTTATTAATATGCTAAATAATTGGTTACAAAGAGATACAAATAAAATTTTACAGACAGGAAAACACCTTCCAAGTTTCTTTCATATTTGTCTATAAACAGAACCATTTGTTCACATGTGAATTTCCTTCTTCAATGTATCCATCAATTTGAAGACTTGTTCACAACAAGAAAAGCATGTTTCACTGGAAAATAATGTTTGAACCCAGTTTCTGGAGCAAATGTAAATAATTACATGAACTATGTACTAACCACTGAGATACTCAAGGATGAGGTAGAGTTTTCCACCGGTCTGAAAGGCATAAATTAAATCCACAATGAAGGGATGCTTTACTTCCTCCAGAATATTCCGCTCTGCTTTTGTATGAGCTGTATCTTTAGCATTTCTTACTATCATTGCCTAAAGGAAAAGAGATGATCTATAAGAACAAAATAGTGAACATTTTTATCCTATGGTAATTGGAAAAATCTATTTTATGCTTTCCTGGCCAATACAGAATGGTTCCTCCTAGAAACTGAGATGGGGGTAATGGAAGCTAACTCACTACTTATAAATATCTAAACTTGTTATGGTTTTGTAGTAAACATGTAAATGAAAACCTAGATGTGTTTTTTTTTAGCAATCTGTATACAGATCAAGTTTATGTATCTATTCACTTACAGTTCGGGGCTTAGTGTGCTCCCAGGTTTAGGCCAAGAGACCAGAACTAACAAAGGAATCCTGTCCTTGGAGTCAGAGCATCAGGAGAAAACATAGCAATGAAGGTAAGCACAGAACAAGTATGCACTGAACCTGGCAGGAAGCCTTCCTCAAGATGATGATAGCAAACTGTAAAGTTAAGGTGAAGGAAGGTTAAGAAGCACCCAGGAGAAAAAGAGGCTCGACTGATCAAAATGTGTCAAGGAACCAAGGTCAGAATGTTAAAGAGTGCTTAGAGCACAGCTGGAGGTGGAAACGAGAGGCCAGGAAATGGAAGGCTGTGCGTCTCGGCAAAGATCTCAGAGGCCAAGGAGAAATACTGAGAGGAGTGTGATGAATACCTCAGCTCCCAGTGGATTGTGGTGTGTAGGGAAGAAATGATACAATGCAGGCAGCCAGACAAGAAACTAAGGAATGTGCCTTGTAACTATGACAAAGAAGATAAGAAACAAAAATTAAGAAAGTTAAAGGTCTGTCATTGGCCCTTGTAGCCTTAGTTTTAAGAAATAATGAAAGATGGATGTGAAGGCACACTTCTGACGTATCAGCACTTGGGAGGGACAGAGGCCAAAAGATCAGGAGTTCAGGGCCAGTTATGGTTATTAATGAGTTTGAGACCAGTCTAAAGTATGTAATATCTTGGCTATAATAATAATAATAATAATAAAAGTGTTTAGGGAAAAGAGTACAAATATAAGCTGGGTATGATGGAAAAGGCCCAGAATCAAAGTCGAAAGCAGTGGAACCATAAATTTGAGGTCAGTCTATGCTGAGCCAGCAGAACACAGTAAGACCCTGATTCAGAAAATACAAATATATATATGCTACTTGTATCTATAAAATTAAACACAACTAAGAAAGTCTCAAAGCTAACAGTAAAAAAAGAGTGGTCAGAGAATAAGACTTTGGAGTCTATTTCCTGAAATAAAATCCCAATGGTTTGGCCATCCACCATATTGCTGAAATTCTTTATTGCAATTACAGAAAAAAAAAAATTTTTTTTTTTGGTTTGTTTTCAAGATAGAATTTCTCCAGGTAGCCCTAGCTGTTCTGGAACTCACTTTGTAGACCAGGCTAGCCTCAAACTCACAAAGATCCTCCTGTCTCTGCTTCCCCGGTGTTAGGATTAAAGGTGTGCGCCACCACCACCTGGTTACAATTATAGAAACTTTGGTTTCTGAATGTTAATAATTTTATATATTTAAAGAATAAGATGAAATCAAGGACAGAAATTTAAAAGAAAACAAAACACAACACAAATACACAAATTTGACCATGATGATCATGCACACCTCTAATCTAATCTAAGGTAAATCTTTGAATTCAAGGCCAGTCTGGTCTTCACAGTAAGTTCCAGGATAGCTAAGAGTACAAAGAGAGGTTTTGTCTCAAAAAAACAAAACAAACAAAACACACTGAGTTAGAGGCCAGTTTGGGTTATCTGAGACCCTGCTTTCCAAAAGAAACAACTGGCCGGGCGGTGGTGGCGCACGCCTTTAATCCCAGCACTTGGGAGGCAGAGGCAGGCGGATCTCTGTGAGTTCGAGACCAGCCTGGTCTACAAGAGCTAGTTCCAGGACAGGCTCCAAAACCACAGAGAAACCCTGTCTCAAAAAACCAAAAAAAAAAAACAAAAGAAACAACTGGAAAAGTCTGAACGTAGCCAGTACATTAGACAACAGCATTGAACATTAACGTTATTATTTCCAAATACAATAATCATACTACAGTTAAAGTATGAAAATAGCTTTATTCTTAACAGAACTTAGGGTGAAGTATATAGTGTCCACACATAACTCTCAAAATATATGGCAAAAACTGAATTTAAAAATTTGAATAGGGGCCGGGCGGTGGTGGCGCACGCCTTTAATCCCAGCACTCGGGAGGCAGAGGCAGGTGGATCTCTGTGAGTTCGAGGCCAGCCTGGTCTACAAGAGCTAGTTCCAGGACAGGCTCCAAAGCCACAGAAAAACCCTGTCTCAAAAAACCGAAAACAACAACAACAACAACAACAACAAAAAACAAAAAACAAACCCCAAGACAGCCTGGAATCTTGCAGAGAAACCCTGTCTCAAAAAACAAAAACAAAAACAAAAAGTTATTTTAGAAAACTTGCTAGACAATCCTAATACCAAAAAAAAAAAAAAAAGAAGAAGATGAAAAAAATTAGAACAGATAGGGGCCAGAGAGACACTCAACAGTTAAGAGCATTTCTTGTTCATTAAGAGGACCCGAGTTCAGTAACGAGCACCCACCAAGGCTGACTCCAGTTCCAGGAGATCTGACACTCTCTTCTGGCCTCCATGGTGTATCAGGCATGTATGTACATGCAGGCAAAACAACCACACAAATAAAATAATAACAAAAAAAAATTCTTCAGAAAGTTGAACAATTCCTCTTAAAAACTGTATGAACATCTGAATTTGGTGGTGAAATATTATGCATATGTGACAGCAGAAAAGAATGGAGGGTGGAAAGACAAACTATAGCAAAATGTCACAATTGTGGCACTGGGGAGGTAACAGCAATAGCTCTGCAAGCACGAGAACCTGAGGACCTGAGTTCAAATTCTCAGCACCCACATAAAAAGCTGAACACAGTTGTGTATCTTCAAGTTCAGAACTGAGAAGCAGGGACAGGTGGATTCCAAGAGCTTACTGCCCAGTCAGCCTCGTAAGAAACTATGAACTTGTAGTTAAGTGAGAACCCATACCAGGTCTCAGGACATTAAGGCAGGGAGAGAAGACACTGCTGGACCTAGTGGCACATGCTTTAAAATCCCAGCACTCAGGAGGCAGAAGCAGGTGGATCTCTTCAAGAGTGAAGCCTGGTCTACACAGGAGGTCCAAGTCAGCCAGAGCTGCATAGTGAGACCCTGTCTTAAGAACAAATAAAAAGTAGAAACAAAATGCTGTGGTTAGTGTGACTGGAAAGACAGCAGAGTCCTTAAGAATAAGCTCCTGCTTCCTATTGTTACAGAGGATCCAGGTTAGGTTCCTAGCATTCACATGGCAGCTCGCAGCCATTTGGAACTCCATGGGATCCAGGGTTCTCTTCCGGCTTCCACAGGCACCAGGAATGCATGTTGTGCACAAACATGCATATAGGCAAATATTTATACATTTAAAATACAAATAAATAAATCTTCAAAAAAAAAAGAGTTGTGGTCAACTGCTTCAGAGTATAGAGATGTAAATTAAGTATAAAGACTATTGGATTTAACAACTGGGAAGTCACTTATGACTTAGGAACAAGAATTTCATTGAAATAGTAGAGTCACAAGCCAAAATACTATGGAAAAAAAAAAACCAACCCAGAAACAAAAAAACCTCAACCTGAAAAAGGTGGAGCTGGAAGATGGCTCAGCAGTTAAAATTACTTGCTGTCAAGTCTGATGACCTGAATTTGATCCCTGGGACCCAAACCTGGAAAAAGAGAACCAACTTCTACAAATTGTCCTGAGCTCTACACATACTCCATGGAATGTGCACACACATATGTACATGCACATAATATATACAGGTATGCACATAACAAATGAATGAGAAAAAGAAAAAGTAGAGATGGTAATGTGTGCCCTACTTCTCAAGTTCTGAAGATCTAAAAGGAGATCTTGAGTGAAAGAAAGTTTTGCTTAAGCATGTGACAGACATATTTAAAGAAAGAAAGACGTCACGGGAAGCTGGGCATGGTGAAATGTGCCTGTAATCCCAGAACTGAGGAGACTAAGACCGGAGGGACAGGTTTGATGCCAGCTACAGCAATTTAACAAACTCCTGACATACAGAGTTCAGGGTCTTTGTTGACTCAGCAGGTAAAGGGCTTGCAATGTAATCCTGACTTGTTTCAGTTCTTGAAACTCAAGTGAAAACAAACCAGCTGTGGTAGTGTACACTTGCAGTTCTAGCACCCCCACTTCAAGACGGGAGGTAGAAATAGGAGAACAGACTGGAAGCTTGGAGGCCAGCTGCCTAGACTATGCACTGTGGTAGAAACAGGATGAAAAAAAAGATAGACTTGACGCCCAAAAGTTATCCTCTGACATTCACACATTGTGATGCCATGCATGTGCCCACACAAACACAAATAATAAATAAATTTTTTAGAATAAAAAAAGAAAGTCAGGACAGAGGAAGAGTGATTGAATGAATAACAGAGTAAAGTATCCAAAACAGGCTGAAAGAATAAGATCTAAAACAGAGCAATTAGCTCCAGAAAAGAATACATTTCACTAAGTATAAAATACAGGTAGGGGGGCTGGAGAGATGGCTCACTGACTGTTCTTCCAGAGGACCCAGGTTCAATTCCCAGCACCCACATGGCAGCTCACAACTGTCTGAAGATATCTAGTTCCGGGAGATTGGACACCTTCATACCAATGCCCATAAAATAAAGTTAAATAAACCATAAAAATATTAAAAAAGAAAAAATACAGGTAGGACAGTGCTGCAATAGGGACCAGGATGGGCAGCAAGAAACCATGGATGACTGTCTCATGGGAAGGATGGTTCTGGCTGAATAAATGAAAGGCTGAGTGTAAAAGCTCTGAACAATCAAAGAATGGAAGGATTTGTGCAGGGAGATGTCAAATGTTGTTGGATACTCGGGGTCTCAACAAGTCATAAACTGGAGCTGGATTTTATGAATTCTTCCCAAAATTTATGTGATTTCTGCCAGAAAATGCTCAGCAGCAGAAAGAGGAATACAGAAGTAGTGAGAAACAAGCAGATTCAGATCAGCATTTTTGCTGACCATAAAGTTAGTGGAGTAACAACTAAATCAAGTGGCAGGCTATGTTAATTCGGATGGTCTCTGGAACGGAAGTGGAACCTGGTGGAGCTGACTGAAGGCCAGACTGCTGGATAGTGAGGTGACACAAAGGCAATGACAACACCCAGAATAATAAGGCTGGACACAAGGGGAAAAAGACTGAACTAGAAACTAGGTATGTATATATGTACATACAAATGCATACCAATTTACCTACCTACCTAGAACCTACCTAGGTTTAAACTTAATGGAGAAAGGCTTGACTGTAGGGTGGCTGAGTAATCTTAAAAATAAGCTTATTCATTCTTCCCTTGAAAGACAGAGCAAGTAAATTAGAAACAAAGAATACATTTCATCTAAATGAAGAATATTCATATCCAGTATCTCCACACTAGTTTAATAAAAGGTGGAACACAGGCAAAGGCAACCCCGTGAGTAACAAACTTTGGCCAAAGTCTCTAGCTAGAAGAATAGCTTGCTTCCAAAAAGGGCTACTGCTAGCCTTTTCCTCAATATCCTGAGTAAATAACCAAATGACACCATTCCCACAAAAAGTAAAGTCTTATAAACCCAACAGAATTTCCAGATGTGAACAACTCACTAAAAATAATGGGACGCCTCACTCTCCCCTGATTTCATCCGTCAGTCTGTGAAGGAAGAATTCTTTCAACACACATTTAGGTTTAGTAGATCAGGACTCTGCCTCCGTGATGCAAGAAAAACACTCTAAAGAGCCTACTATCATTTCATTTAGGGATTTAGGAATTAAAACCCTAGCTGTTTAAAGAAGTATGCTTAACCTGATTTAAATATCACGTAACACACATGCACTGGAGAGTACACGCGGGCCAGGACAGCAGTGAGTCGGCTCAGCAGGCAAAGGACAATCTGAGTCTCATCGTCAGTACCACATGGTACAAAGAGAAAACCAACTCCCAAAAGTTCTCCTTTGATCCATATAAATAAACACACAAAAATTTAAAATGTAATTAAAATTTAAGATACTAGGATACTCATAAAGATAAATAAATTTTAGGGCTTTTGTTTGTTTTTGAGATAGGATCTCTCTATGTAGCCCTGACTATCCTAGTGTTCACTATACACATCATTTTAGCTTCAAAACTCACAGAGACACATGCCTCTATCTCCCAGGTGTTGTGATTAAAAGTGTGTGCCACCACCCAGCCAGTTTAATATATTTTTTTATTTTTTATTTTTTTTAATATATTTTTTTAAAAATTTATTTTTGCCGGGCAGTGGTGGCACAGTCTTTAATCCCAGCACTCAGGAGGCAGAGGCAGGAGGATCTCTGTGAGTTCGAGGCCAGCCTGATCTACAAGAGCTAGTTCTAGGACAGGCACCAAAAGCTACAGAGAAACACTGTCTCGAAAATCAAAATAAATAAATAAATATTCATTTTTTAAATATTTTTTTTTAATTTTATTTATTATGTATACAGAGCTCTGCCTGAATGTATCCCTGCAGGCCAGAAGAGGGCATCAAATCTCATTACAGATGGTTGTGAGCCACGATGTGGTTGCTGGGAATTGAACTCAGGACCTTTGGAAGAGCAGCCAGAGCTCTTAACCACTGAGCCATCTCTCCAGCCTCATAAAAATTCATTTTAAAGGCCGGGCGGTGGTGGCACACGCCTTTAATCCCAGCACTCGGGAGGCAGAGGCAGGCAGATCTCTGGGAGTTCGAGGCCAGCCTGGTCTACAAGAGCTAGTTCCAGGACAGGCACCAAAGCTACAGAGAAACCCTGTCTCGAAAAACCAAAAAAAAAAAAAAAACAAAAAAAACAAATAAAAATTCATTTTAAAAACACCAGTAGCTGGGGCTGGAGAGATGGCTCAGCGGTTAAGAGCATTGCCCGCTCTTCCAAAGGTCCTGAGTTCAATTCCTAGCAACCACATGGTGGCTGACAACCATCTGTAATGAGGTCTAGACAGAATATTGTATGCATAATAAATAAATAAATAAATAAATAAATAAATAAAGTAAAAAAAATTAAAAAAACACCAGTAGCTTAGTGGTGGTTGCACACGCCTTTAATCCCAGCACTAGGGAGGCAGAGGCAGGCGGATCTCTTAAATTCAAGACTAGCATGATCTACAAGAGTTAGTTCCAGGACAGGCTCCAAAGTTACAGAGAAACCCTGTCTCGAAAAACAAAAAGCAAAAAACCGAAAAAAATGAAGTAAACAAACAAGAAGAGAAACAGAAGTTAAGAAAATCAGCTATCAGCCCAGGATCCAACACTAACTAACTGCAATTCCAATAGCACAAAATTGTGGAGAGGAAACTGTCAAAGATCTCACGTAAGCAAACTCCTACGAGTCAGTAAAGAAGAATAGCTAAGGGCTTCACCACAAGGCTTCTCAAGTAACCACACTTGGCTGGACACCTCAGATGGTGACTGGTTTTGCTTTATTCACAGGTCTATTTCTGCTGTCAGAAGAAAATGATTAATCAAATATGAAAGAAGGAAATACTGGAAAGATAACTCAACAGAAGGAGAAAACTGACTCCTGCAAGTTGTCCTGACCCACCCATCCACCCCATACAAATAAATGTAATTAAAAAATTGTAACTATGTAAGACTTACTAGTCTCTTTTACCTTGGTTTTTAGTATAATCACAAACCCATAGCACTCTTCAGTATGACAGATGAATGTGATCTAAATTCTAAATCCATTCATATTAAGAGGAAGTGGGGAGAGGCTAAAGAGCTCAGGAAAACTTTGAAGTGGTCACTAGCATATTCATAATTGGACAGGAATGGAAGAGGCCACATGAAAGAAGTATGGATTCATAGGACAACAGATTAGGCACCATTTCTTTTAAGCTTGGAGGTTCTAGGCCAGCTAGGGCACAGAGTAAGACCCTATCTTCAAAACAAAAGAAAGGACAGGCATAGTGCCTACACACCTTTAGTCTCAGAACTCAGGAGGAAGAGGCAAACAGATCTTTGAGTTCAAGACCAGCCTGGTTTTATATAGAAAGTTCTAAACAAACCAGGGCTGTGCAGTAAGACCTTACCTGAAAAAAAAAAGTAAACTAAGATTTAAAAAAAAAGGAGAAGGAAAAGATGAAGGGGTAAAGAAATTAGCACTGTCTCCATTATTTTTAACACCAAAAATATTCCCAGGGCCTAAGCAGAGAGTACAACACAGTAAATAGCTGGCTTGCTTAGCAAATATGAGACCCTTGGTTCAAACCCCAGCACCACCCATACCCACACCCACACCCACACACACACACTCCCTCCCTCTGAACTCAAACAAGTGCACGGTAGCATAGGACAGAAAGGAAAATTGCAAATTTGAGGCCAGGCAAGGTTACATAGCATGACTCTGTCTCAAAAATATAATTCAAAAAATATGAATCTAAAGGGATGATTCTAATTCCAGAACTCTGGAAGCAGAGGCAAGTGGCTTTGAGTCTAAGGCCAGCCTGGTCTATATGACTTCCAGGCTATAGTGTAAACAAAAAAAAAATATCAAAGGCTGGAGGTATGGCTAGTGGGCAAAACCCTTGTCTCACAAGTATGAGGACCTGAGTTTGACTGCCTAGAACCATGTCTGTAATCCCAGTGCTCTGCAGCAATGACGGAAGGCAGAGGACAGGAACAGCTCAGAAGTGGATCAGCTAGTCTGGTGCATACAGTGTAAATAACAAAAGACCTCCCCTTGAATAGGTGAAAAGCGAAGACCAATGTAGGGCCCTGGTCTCCCTTATTTCTGGGGTGCATTTGCAGGGTCAGTTTATGATCAGCTAACTAAGCTTTCTGTGTGTTTCTGTGCTCTCACTGCCCCGTCTGGTGGTTAACTACAGGGCATTTACTCCTTTGTTAATATGGTAATTTTTCACCTGTCTGGGCGGAGATCCTTGTACAACAGTTAGATACATAAGGATTTCCCCAAGTCTGAATAAACTGGCATTTGGCTGATCTCCTTTTGAATGACCCTGGTCTCTCTGTGTGATCTTACAATCTCCAGGCCCTTGCTCGACTCGCGTTCGGTACAGTGGCACGCAAACTGTACCGAGGGTGTAACACAAAATGGGGTGTTACAGACCAACACCCAACATTTCCCTGTGACCTCCAGATGAAAGCCATGGTACATGAATACTCGAATTTACATACATAATCACACATATGTGTACACAAAGATTGAAAATAAATAAAAATGTAAAATATGAATCAAATTTGCTCTAATGGTATTAATGTAATACTAGGAAACAGAGTGAGGACTTAAAGCTCAAGAACTCCTCCCAAGAGTTCCAGTCGCAGTCCTACCACCAGCTCCCAAACACAAATCTCTCACAAGACTTCCCCCTCTGACTTTGTGCCATACTTTTTTTTTTTTATTTATTATGTATACAATATTCTGTCTGTATGCCTGAAGGCCAGAAGAGGGAGCCAGACCTCTTTACAGATGGTTGTGAGCCACCATGTGGTTGCTGGGAATTGAACTCAGGACCTTTGGAAGAGCAGGCAATGCTCTTAACCACTGAGCCATCTCTCCAGCCCCTGTGCCATATTTTTCTATCCAACAATCTGTGTGGTACTGGTTTGGTTATCAGCTATATGGACTCAGCTATGAAAGAAGAAACATACCTAGGTTGGTAATGCACACTGGTAAATTATGGTTGAATTTGGAAGGCTGAGGCAACAGAGTCATGAGTTCAAGGACAGCCTGGACTATATAGTGAGCCTGTCTCACCAACAACAATAACAAAAACAATTACAAGCAAAAATCTTCAAGAACGTTTCCTCAAGGCAAGATGGTCTCTGTAAGAAAATGGGGTATAAATAAAGAAATACAGAATCATGACACGCAGAAAACAGAATGGAACAGTGAAGAACCAAGATGAAAGGACTGTGGCAAATGGAGTCTTTTAATGTCAGACATGTCTAGAGTATAGACTGGAACAGGGAATAAAAGGCTCCTACGGAAGCTGGGCATAGCAGTGCACACCTGTAATCCCAGGCAATAAAGAAAGGAGGGCCAGAAGTTCAGGACTAGTCATGGCTGCATGCTCAAAAACAAACAAACAAACAAAAGAACTAGAGACCACAATAGTAGAGTCAATAAAAATGAACCAAAAGGGCACAATAGAAAAAAGTTAAGATTGAAAAAAATTAAAATTCTTAATAGAAAATTACTATACAATCTAGAACTGTTGTATATAAAAGAGTAATATTATGCTTACTACTTAGAAACATGGAGACCAGAAGCAGCTGTGTCCCTCAGAGAACTGACAGTGCTCTCCTTTCCATCCTCATCAGAAATAAAACACATATGAAACAAAGCACATCACAACGTCCCTCCATTCTACAAGGAGAGCTGTTACAATACCCTCCTTTTCTAGAGAAGAGGTGCTGCAGATTAAACATGCGCTCCACCTCAGGGCCTAGAGACACAGTTTTCCAACTAAAGTTTTGACAGACGTAAGCTAGAGCACAGAGAGTGAAAAGGGGAAAGCAATCACCTTTTTAAGCACCTTCATGGCAAATATCTTCCCAGTATTTGCTCCTGTTACTTTTCGTACTTGAAAAACCTGGACAAAGAAAGGAGTGTTGACATGTTACCAAAAGTCAAACTATGCAGGCCATCTTCCATAATACCCATTTATAAGAAACATGTCATACTGTTGTTTATACTGTAAAAAGTACATCACAAAAGACTGTGCATAAAAAGGGTCAGTTACAAAAGGCCACATTTTAAGATTTACTAGAGAAAACTGTTAATGTGTGACTTTCTGTGGTTTTCTGTCACCTGATGGTAGTGTTGGAAAATATCCAACTAAACAGCATTCACAAAATCCTAGTTCACTTAACACAAACTATCAGTGTCCCCAACTTAAAACACAAATTTCTCAGTTTTTTACATAAATTTGTACCCGGGATACAATTGTTACTATTTCGTACAATACTAAACTAACCAACAGATTCTCACTCACTGCATTAAGATGTCTACTAACCCAGCACTTTTAATCCACATGTAAGCTTCAAAGTGTTACATATTCCAGCATGCCTTAACCTTAAACTAAAAATGTCACACTTCTAAAAACTAACATTAGGATGGTACAGATAGTCCTTAACCTAAACAAGTTGTTAAACTCTCTTAGAAGGGAATGCCTGGGGTATAGTTGTCTTGGGCAGACATATAAAGATAAGGTCTTAAATTAGAAAGCCTAGGGCAAAACTATGAAACCCCTTTCTTACAGTCTTTCATCTTTCCTATTTCTTAGACACTGCAAGTCAAAGAAAACATATTCAGATTCAACCCTCAGGAAGAGACAATTAAACGTGCATGAAGTGAGGAGTGATCTACCCATGTTTAAAGGGGAATCCTACACGAGGTGCCACTAGGCCAAAGAACAGAGCACGGCTTCAACGGCTGGCACATCAGCTGCTAATATTAAGGATCGACATTATGTCTGTGTGAGTGATAGGAAAGGTGGGAACTGAACTTACACCCTCAAATTATACAAGTCAGGGTTAGATCCTACACTGATGAATGGAATCAAGCTACCCAAGTCAAAGACAGCTATTTCAAAAACACTTCCTACGGGGCTGGAGAGATGGCTCAGAGGTTAAGAGCACTTACTGCTCTTCCAGAGGTCCTGAGTTCAATTCCCAGCAACCCACATGGTGGCTCACAGCCATCTGTAATGAGATCTGGCGCCGTCTTCTGGCCTACAGGCATACATGGAGGCTGAACACTGTGTATGTAATAAATAAATAAATCTTAAAAAAAAAAAAAAACACTTCCTACCTTTCCATAGCCCCCTTTACCAAGTACCCGAAGTAGCTCAAAACATTCTGGTCTGATTTTTTCTGGCCCTCTGTTCACACTAGTTTCTGAGATTTCAAATTTCTCACAATGTTCCATGCCTCTGGGAAGAAAAGCAAAACCAGAAGTAAATTTGCAACAAGTTCAATTATATCCAACACATTGTTAGAAAGAAGAAAAGAATATAATCCAGTTAGGTAACTGACAGTAACTGAGTATCTGTGATCTAAGTGAAGTGATGACTGGGTCAAGATCAGGGTGGCTGTAACTGCTCATCTGCTTGCCCACATAACATACCATTATTATTTATTTTCTTAAATATCAAACACCCCAGCTAAACTAATAAAATTAGAACATGTTTACTAAGCTGATGAAGTAAACAAGTCTTCTGGTTATTCAAATTTAGTTCATTCAAAATGTCCATGGGATCACTTATTACACCTAGCAGAAAATCTAGGATATTTCAGAAATAACTCAATTATTCTATAACCCAGGCCTATCTCAAAATGATTAAGTAACCCAAGCTAGCCTCAAATTCATCCTCCTGCCTCAGTCTCCTGAATGCATGATCATAGGCACTCACCACCACACCATGGATTGTTTTGTTTAAAATTCTTGATAATAAAATAAATCTGCATCTCTTCCCATGTCTAGCTTTTCCAAATTACTTGCTTAAAGTTTCCAAAAAAGGAGTGGCAACTGTGCAGGTCATGTACATGCTTCTTTTTTTTTTTTTTTTTTTTTTGGTTTTTCTCTTTTTTTTTTTTTTTTTTTTTGGTTTTTCGAGACAGGGTTTCTCTGTGGCTTTGGAGCCTGTCCTGGAACTCGCTCTGTAGACCAGGCTGGTCTCGAACTCACAGAGATCCGCCTGCCTCTGCCTCCCGAGTGCTGGGATTAAAGGCGTGATGTACATGCTTCTTATGTGAGTAGCCGGTCTTCTCGATCTCTTGTCATGCTCTTTACTGAAGGGTGGGGTAAGGAGTAGATTCATCACATACTCACCTAACAGAATCTGTTCAACTTGACTTAAAATTGCATTAATCTCCCTGTAAGAATATTGTATTGAAGTATTTTGGGGGCACTGTCATAATTATTTTCAATAAGAAAAAGTTACAAATACAGTTTTCTATATTAAATGAGTAAAAATTCACTGGGTAGTGGTGGCACACATCTTTAATTCTAACACTTGGGAGGCAGATGAATGAATCTGAGTTCCAGGCCAGCCTGGTCTACACATAGTGACTTTCAGGGCAGCCATGGCTACACAGCAAACCATGTCTTGAAAAAAATAACCAACTTGAATTCATATTTAGTATACTCTGAATCTTCATCTTTTTTTACACACAGAATATTAAAACTCTCATGTTATATTCAGCAACTCAACAAACAACTTCGTAAATATGAGCTGTTTAAAAACAGATTATTAGCTAGAATCCCGAGGTTATCAGCAGGTACAGCCTACTTGGAAACACAATGGAAGTTTATTCAGATACACTTACAGTTCATATGGTCCAACTCCCCCATGGTCCATGCTTTCATTTAACTGACCCTGAAAAATATTTTAAGTTTTAGAAAAAAATAACATCAGAAACTCAAAATTTAAGATGTACAGTGCTTTATCTCATAATTCACAGAGAATAAAAGAAATAAAATCGGCTTAAAATTTCTACTTCACTATCAAACAAACATGCTACTAAACAAAATACAGTACACAAACAATACTATGGAGTATTTTAAAGTTTTTGAAGTTTTTCTTTTTTGTTTGTTTCTTTGTTTTGACACACGGTTCCTCTGTGTACCCTTGGCTATCCTGGAACTCAATCTATAGACCAGGCTGGCCTCAAACTCAAAGATCCTCCTGCCTCTGCCTCGGAGTGTTGGGATTAAAGGTATGCATTACTACCACCTGGCTAAATGTTTTCATTTTATACTGCTAACTACAACAGCTACTCATTCATAACCTAAAACAAAGCCAAGTGAGTTTTCCTTCAGCAAAGTGAGTTTTCCTTCAGCAATTATACTTATCAGCTATTAAAAATATGATTTTTATTCTGAAGCCAAAGGCATTAATTACATTCTAAGACACTAAGTCAAATTATATGCTTCTGTTGGGTAGAGGAACATGTCATGAGCTCAGCCTAAGGCAACCAACCGCAACTAGTCCAAGATACATAATGTGCACTGTGGCTAAACAAAGCAAAATAATTCACCAGCCAATCTAATGATTAAACATCACACTGGCCACTGAGTAAGTGAAAATTGTAATTAACCTACTGTGTACTGACAATGAACAACCCTAAAACTAAATTGAGAAAATGCTACTCAGAACAGAATCAGTAAAAATAGCATAGATGCCCAGGTACGGTAGCACATGCCTTTGATACCAACACCTGGGAGGCCGAGGCAGCTATTTCTCTGTGAATTCAAAACCAGCCAGGTCTACAATTGAGACCCTGTTTCACAAAACAAACAATGAAAAAACAAAATAAAAAAACACAACAACTTAGATGATGTGGGGCTGGAGAGCTGGCTCAGGAGTGAGAGAATGAGTGTGCTGTTTTTCCAGAGAACCCAGAATCAATTCCCAGGACCCAAAACAAGCAGCTCACAACAGTTTGTAACTGCAGCATGGGCAGGACTGGGGGAGAATTTGAAACCCTTTTCTGTCTTCCTCAGGCACCTCCAGTCATGAGCACAGACACACATATACACAAAATTTAAAATTTAAAAAATATATATGTATATGTATTTAAGTATAGCTTAGATGTTGAGCATGGTCCTACACGCCTGTAATCTAAGCATTTGAAAGATGCAGGAAGGAGAAATGCTTAAACAGTGAATTCCAGGCCAACCACAGTGAAACAGCAAGACTCTAAATAAATAAATAAATGAAAAAGGTAGGGGGGAGAGCCACACCTGGTATAAAAGGCCTGTAATCAATTCTAACTACTTGATTAAGAGACTGAGATCATAAATTTAAGACCTGCCACAGAGTACATTTACAGCCATCCTGAACGACTTGGTACATCAAAAACAAAAGGTCTTGGGATATATCTCAGAGGTACAGCACTGGGGTGGAATGTGCAAAGTCCTGGGTTTGATCCCCAGCACATTTAGCTCCTCCACTCCCCTATAAGAAAAGATGACCACAGAGAAACCCTGTCTCGAAAAAAAAAAAGAAAAGATGATAAGAAAACCCACAGAAAGCCGGGCAGTGGTGGCGCACGCCTTTAATCCCAGCACTTGGGAGGCAGAGGCAGGCGGATCTCTGTTGAGTTCGAGGCCAGCCTGGTCTACAAGAGCTAGTTCCAGAACAGGCTCCAAAGCTACAGAAAAACCCTGTCTCGAAAAACTAAAAAAAAAAACACAGAAAAGGAATAAAAAGATAACAATTTTGAAAAACAAGTTAGACTCTGAATAGGTTTTTTTCCAAAGAAGACATAAAATGAACAATAACCCACAGATATTCAGCATTAGTACTAGAAGACAGATGCATAGAGACATAAGCTACATCTTCCCATTTACTAAGACTATAGAAAAGGCAGGAGACAAGAGGGAAGAAACCATTATACCCTGCTAGTGTGAATGTGAAATGGTGTAAGAACTTCAGAAAATAGTCTGGCAATCTCTTAAGAAGTTCAACATAGGGGCTTTAGAGATGGCTCAGAGGTTAAAAGCACTAACTTTTCCCAGAGACCTAAGTTTAATTCCTAGCAACCACATGGTGGCTGACAACCGTCTATAATGAGATCTGGCGCCCTCTTTTGGCCTGCAGGGATACATGCAGGCAGAACACTGCATACATAAAAGTAATCTTTAAAAACAATACAAAACAAAAAAAAAAAAGTAGTTCAACATAGCCTGATTGGACAGATGGCTCAGGAGTTAAAGAGCACTGGCTGCTCCTCCAGAGACTCTAGGTTACATTTCTAGCATCCACATAGTAGCTCACAGGTGTCTGTAATTCTAATTCAAGGAATCTGACATTTTCTGGCCTCTGGGGCAATATACATGCAAGTGGCACACAAACATATGCAGACAAAACACACCTACACATAAAACACTTTTTAAAAAGTTAAACAGCTGGGTGGTGGCGGCGCACACCTTTAATCCTAGCACTCAGGAGGCAGAGGCAAGCAGATCTCTGTGAGTTCTAGGCAGCCTGGTCTACAAGAGCTAGTTCCAGGACAGGCTCCAAAAACTACAGAGAAACCCTGTCTTGGGGAAAAAAAAAAAAAAAAGGCTGGGCATGGTGGTACACCTTAAATTCCAGAACTCTAGAGGCGGGAGGATATCTGTGAGTTCAAGGCCAGCCTGGTCTATGTGGGAGTACCAAATACAGCTACCTTACTTAGGGAGGCCCTATCTTAAACAAACAAAAAGATTAAACATAACCAGTCAGAGCTGGAGAGATAGCTCATTTACTAAGAGCAATGGCTGCTGTTCCAGAAGATCAGGGTTCATGTCCCAGAATCCATATGGCAGGTTCATAAGCATCAATAATTCCAGTCCCGGGACATACAATGCCTTCTTCTGGCCTCCAAGAGTACTACACACATGTGGTATGCAAGCAAAATAGCCATATGCATTTAAAAAAAAAAAGTTGGGGGCTGGAGCAATGGCCTTAGAGGCTAAGAGCACTCCCTGTTCTTCCAGGGCTCCTGAGTTCAGTTCTCACCAACCACATAATGGCTCACAACCGTCTACAATGAGATCTGGTGTTCTCTTCTGGCCTGCAAGCATGTGCACAGGTAGAAGTTAATAAATAAATAAATCTTTTTTTTTAAAAAAAAAAAGAAAAGTTTTGCATGGTGGATAACACTTTTAATTGCTACTGGAAGGCAGAGGTGGACAGATCTCTGTGAATTCCAGACTAGCCTGCTCTATACAGAGAGTTTTAGGTCAGGCTAGACAAGGCTTCATAGTCAGACCCAGTATCCAAAAACAAACAAACAAAAAAAACCCACCAATAAACCAGGGTTTTAGTTTCTGGCCGCCATACAATCACGGCTGCACTTTAAAGACAAATGACTAACTTCTCTCAGATGTGATAAAACTGATGTTACATAATTGTCTTTTTTTTAATGTTGGCTTTACTTAATTCTAAATTAAAGATCACAGAGTAGTTAGCAGAGAGCCTCCTTGGAAGCCACCTCAGCAGACATGCCCCCAGGCTGTGGCTCATTTCCGGAGCTGCTCCACCACCTGCACCTGCACCTGCCCTAACTTCCAACCCCTACCGTTACTTTCTAGAACAGAGACTTCAGTGACACAATTCTTTTCTGCCACTCACCGTACTTCTACAAAAATCTCTCACTAAGGCATGTAGGTACACACTGAAATACACATTGACAACACTCTTTCAAAGGAAATTCTTCCCTCAGAATTATTTCCTGCTACTTTAAGTAAGATTCACCTGTGTGGAGGCTGATGGCTCAGAGGTTAAGAGCACTGGCTGCTCTTCCAGAGGTCCTGGGTTCAATTCCCAACACCATATATAACTGCAGTTCCATGGATCCTGTAGTGATATTTCATTTGTATTTTAATAAATAAAGCTTGCCTGAAGATCAGAGAGTAAAACAGCCACAGTGGTTGGCCTTACAGACCAGGCAGGCATGGCACACACCTTTAATCTTAGCACTAGAGAGGAATATAAAACAGGAGGAGACAGGTGTCAGCTCAGTCTCATTACCAGATGCAGGATTACCATTTTGGACTGAAGTAGAGGTAAAAGTCAGTGGGTGGCTGTTTAACTTTTCTGACCTTCAGGTTAAACCCAATATCTGTCTCTGGGTTTTTATTAATCGTGCTACAGAATCCCATCCCATACCCTCTTCACATTAGATAGATAGATAGATAGATAGATAGATAGATAGATAGATAGATAGATAGATAGATAGATAGACAGACAGACAGACAGACAGACAGACAGATAGGCAGGCCAGTCAGGCACGCAGACAGATCAATCTTTTTGGGCAATGGTGGCACATGACTTTAATGCTAACATTTGGGAGGCAGAGGCAAGCAGATCTTTGAGTTTAAGACCAGCCTGGTCTACAAAGTGGGTGCCAGGACAGCCAGAGCTACACAGGGAAACCCTGTCTCAAAACACACACACTCTCTAAAAGATTCACCTGTATGAACTAGAATCCTGCTACGGCAAAGTATTATACAAGACAGACTGTGTCATATTAGCCTACCAGTGAATATTTGCAAAATTTTAAATTAAAAATGTTATGTAAAGAGGGTCGGGGGTGGTGGTGGTGCGTGCTTTTAATCCCAGCACTTGTGAGGCAGAGGCAGACAGATCTTTGTGAGTTCGAGACCAGCCTGGTCTACAAGAGCTAGTTCTAGGACAGGCTCCAAAGCTACAGAGAAACCCTGTCTCGAGAAAAAAAAAAATTAAATAATGAGTGTTTCTGCGTGTGTGTGCACGCGTGCATGGGTGTACGTATGTGTACTTGAGCAAGCTCATGACATGGTACACAAGTGGAGGTCAGGGGTCAACTTATGGAAGTCAGTTCTCTCTTCCCATCATGTGGGTTCTGGGAATCAAACATTAAGCTTAGGTTGCCAGTGTGGCAGCAAGATCTTTACCCACTGAGCTGTCAAGCTGGGCCCTAATTTAAAAAAAAAAATTAAATTCTCTTGAGATTGGATCATTCTATGTACCCCTGGCTATAACTTGTATACCAGGCTGGCCTTGAACTCAGAAAGCCCCCTGACTACTGGGATTAAAGGCATGCGCCACCACACCTGGCAGAGCAATAAATTTTTGTCAAACAAAAATCTGCTATCTCATTCTAAAATTTGTGTAATATGTCTCAGCAATTATTTCAAATTTTTAACTGGCAGAAAAAGCAAAGACGCAGCCAACATTTTCATAATCTAACATTTCTCTGGAGGAAAACTTTGCCTTAGTTTCAGCTTATTACCACAGAAATATAGACAAACAGAAAGAAAAAACTCATCAAAGCCTTTTATTCATTCATGTGATTATCCATTACTTTATACTTTTAGGGCTTTTATTCTGGTTTTTTTTAATTTGGATAGCAGCCACTCAGTTTTATCTATAAGTTATTTATTTAGTTTTATCATTTACTGTCTGAAGAATTGACTACATACATGCCTATACTAATATAATATAGATTCACCCAGTACAAAATACCTACAAAGGTGTTATCTGTGTGATTAATTATTTTAAAAAATGCTACCATTCTAAAAACATGCCAGCTCTGGTTTACATGCATTTGTTACTGAGTGGCTAGGAACAGCTGAAGGCAAATTCTAATCACTCAGAACTTAGCACTGACTGGTGCTGATAAGCTACAGTCCACGAAGCAGCAAACCGGACAATAAGTCAGGGTATCTTGAGAATACTTTACGTTTAACCCTCACTTTACAAAGAAGAAAAAAAAATCAGCTTACTGTAGATTCCATAGCTCATGAGTATGGCCAAAAAGATCTCTATTCCCTATTTTTCTTTTACTGAATTCAACTTGACATACAAATAGGCACACTGTGAATGAGGCTAATATATGCAATCAAGAATGCAGGGCCGAGCCAGGCGGTGGTGGCACACGCCTTTAATCCCAGCACTTGGAGGCAGAGGCAGGCTGATGTCCATGAGTTCGAGGCCAGTCTGGTCTACAAGAACAAAAAAAAAAAAAAGCAGGGCTATGAGATACTTCTGTGGGTAAAAGCTTGTCACTAAGCCTGATGACTGAATTCACTCCTCTGAACCCACATACAGGATGGAAGGAGAGAACCAACTCCCACAAGTTGTCATCTCACCCACAATGTGCACGATAGCATAACGCCACACACACACATGCATACACGCACACACACACATAGAAATGTGTCTGCACACATACAAATGTAGTAACAATTTGAAAAAGAACCTATGCGGGAGTCAAGGAAATGGCTCAGCTGGTAAACACCCTTGCTGCCGAGTCTGAGGACCTAAGTTTGATTCAGATTCTCCACATGATGGAAAGAGAGAACTGACCTCTCCCAAATTGTCCTCTGACCTCCATACATGTGCTACTGCACACCTACCTCATCAAAATAAATGTAAAAGAAAGAATCCGTGTGCAAGCCAGATTTTGGGGGGGGGGATGCAAACTTACAACCCCAACACACAGGAGAGAAGAGGGTCAGGAGGATCAAGAAGAACCACAAGTTGAAGGCCAGGAGAGCTACAGAGTAAGCTCATGTCAATCAAATTTATCAAACTCAAGTCTTCAGCACAAAACTTCTGTTAGCAAGTGCCTTTACCCACTGGGCCATCCATGTGGCCCAAGATATTTAAACCTATATAATACAATCTGCTCAAATGAGTCAGAAGATACTAATTGTGGGTAATCACTTCTCTGGCCTATGCCTCAGTTTCCTCATTATAAAAGGAAGAAATGGGACTGTTTTGACATGCCACCAATGTCAAAGAAAGATTTACATAAGAAACTAAAAGCTGCTGGCTCCAAAGCTACTGAGAAACCCTGTCTTGAAAAAGAAAAAAAAAAGAGAGAAAGAAACTATCAGAGAAAACATAAGATTTCCTAAGAATCAAAACTGTTACCATACTTAAAATTTTTTAAACTTTTTTTCCCCATGAGACTGATTCTCTTTAGGCAGCTGACCCAACTCCATCCCTTTTTCCACTTCGAGACCACCTCGAGACGTTAAGACATCCCTTAGTAACAATGAAGGCCTAGCAGGTGCACCCAGCCTGTATTCTTGGCACTCAAGAGCCCGATGTAGGAGAATTTGGAGTTTGAAGCCACATAGCTACACAGTGACACACTGTTTTTTGGTTTTTTTTTTCCCCCTTAGTTTTTCGAGACTGGGTTTCCCTGTGTAGCCCTGGCTATCCTGGCACTTACTTTGTAGACCAGCCTGGCCTTGAACTCACAAAGATCCGCCTGCCTCTGCCACACAAGTGCTGGGATTAAAGGCATGCGCCACCACTGCCCAGCTTTGGTTTTGGTTGTTTTTAAAGAATGCACTCAAGAGAAACATTTCAACTCTAAAAGCACTCCTCTTAAAAATCGTCCAGAATTACTTCTGCTCTTCCTCCTAACCTCCTAACCTAATGAATGGTCACATTTCATTCTCTTACCCACTTTTTCTGTCCCAAGAGTAGGCCAGACCTGGAACTCCTACTGCTCTTGAAGTACATTAAGAAAGCGAAAAGAAAAACAAACAAGGCTCCAGAGTTCGTCCCAAGATTCACAATATTGTACTCTCCAAAGACGATGAACCCACAGACTGAAAATTCCACCAGTCACTAATGACAATATTCCCATAAAGCCACTCTCCTCTGCCGTTCACTCTCTGGCCCTACTCCAAAGCCACTGCCATATGGAAACAATGTAACTCAACAGTGTATCACATTTATAATTAAAGTAATCCTGTATTTGTTTCAAATTTAGTATCCACCACATTGTCTGATGAAAAGGCTAAGTGGAATTCCACATTTAAAAAGTGTGTGTGTGTCTCAAAACCTGTGGACCTGTGTGACCTCGAGAGTCACTCAATTATAAAAAGAGCAATGCTTGGTTGGCCCACTTAATTTCGTAAAAGGTTCAGAGCCCTTTATACAGAGTCTTTCAATCTTTTGCCAACTTATTTATTAAAGAAGGAAAACTGGGGATGAGAAGAGAAAGAGCCCCTATGCAAATGCAGCAAATACCTAACATCAGCCATAAATCCATATTCTTATGAAATCCCCATGAGGTTTTTACTGAGGGCATTTGCCCTCAATAGGTTCTTCAGTTTGACATCTCATTTTTTTTTGACCCTCGGTGTAATATGTGTATGTTTCAATAAATGTTATTTTAGAAAAGGTGATGTTCCATAAATAACAAACTCCTAGGACAGCAAAGGTAAAACCAAGATGTGCGCTAGGAAAAGCGATTCTAAATTTAAACTTCAGCAAGGAAAGCCCTCACACCACTATTCACAAGTCTCTGTTCAAGCAATTTATTTAGGGCGAGACAAATCACAGCTGTCAACGCTGGGTTTTTTCCCCACCCTACAATTACATAAATTATTCCGAAAAAAAAATATAGACATCTTCAACTTGGGGGAAATTAACTTACAAATGCCGTGTGTCATTATGAATGGTTTTTTTTTCCTTTAAAATGTCACACGGAAGGGGGGTTAAAAATAAAAGGCAAACAAACAAACCCTGGAAGATGCAGCAGGGCCCCCTTGCTCCCGAAATAAAACTTCTGGTGGCTGTAACAGCAGCGGCAGTGCTACTCCCGACAGAAGTTTTCAGCTGTCACTTCTAACAGCTGAGCGCTTCCTAGGAGAGAAGCGACAGGCCGAGAAGAGAGGTGGTTGTGGGGAGTCTGAAGAGCTCAAGACTTGCCATCTAACACTCCAGGGGGAAGCCCTTCGCGCCTCACACCTGCACTTAGGGGACACCCAGCAAGAGCAGCTCCCCCGCCCCACCCCGCAGCACACGCTCGCACCACCCCGGCCACATTCGGGAGCCGAGCGCGCGCCGTTCTCCTCGGCGGTCCCGAAACACATCGCTCTGGGCTGCGCTGCTCTAGGGACTAGGGCGAGACCTGCACCTGCGCGCCCCGCAGAGGCCTCACACCTAGGGCCAGGTCCGCCCCGCCCGCCAGCCCGCCTGCTCCCTCTCCCTCTTCCTCGTCGGCCGCGCGGCGCTTCGGCTCCTCCCGGAGACCGCTCGCGTCCCCCCGGGTCTCCGCGCCGTAGGAAACACCAGGCTTCCCGGGCCCACGCCGCCACCCCGGCCCTGTCACCTCGTCGTCCCGTTTCCCCCCCACCCCACCCCACGCCACATCCCCGGGGACCCCGGGCCTCACCCCCTCCTCCAGCTCATCCTCAGAGCCTGCGTCCTCTGGCTGGTCCAGGTCTATGTCAAACACTCCTGCCATGTCCTCAGCTTCCCTGTCTCGGAAGTCAGGCGCTGGGTAAAAGCCGTCCCGCCTCCGTCGTCGCCTCATGGGCCCGGACCCGCCGCAGACTCCACTGCTGCTGCCGCCATCACCAGCTGCTTAAGCTCAATGCGTCTGCGCCTAGGCCCCAGACTGGCTCCTCAAGTTCAGCCCCGGAGCATGCGTACAAGGGTTCGTGAAGCCAACTGTGGGCAGCGGACATGCGTAGCACTATCTCCCGACTCCAGGTACTGGCAGGAACATGCGCAGATCACAACCGAAGCCAAACCCGGAAAGTAGAGCATGCGCATTACTGTCTAAGGCGTTTTACTGGACACCGAGCATGCGTACCATATCTGAAGTTCATAAATTAAAATTGAACATGCGTGATTAACTATTCTAAATAGGAGGAAAGGGGAAAAAAAGCCTCAGCAGAGCTCTTAGTATAAGGAGCATGCGCATTAATTCGTTCTCAGTAGTTCTTTTAAGAAGTATTTGAGTGAGCATGCGCATAGTGAGAGGGTTGGTCTTCTGAAGTTTGAACCGAACTGAAACTGCGGGTCGGAGAGCTGTCAGTGAGTGTGGGGCTAATGGGGAGCCGATAGGGCAGAAAGGCAAAGAGAACGTCTTGGCCTTGATATTTGCTAATTCAGTGGCTTTGGAAAGTTTCATAATCCTTTGGTAACTCAATTTCCTTATCTGTAAAAAGAGAATAGTATTACCTACAACGCAGGCTTAGCCGTTAAGTTGAAAATCTGGTTCGCTAGCCTCTGCTCATTTCCAGGGCTACATAGGATTGATGCATTTATCAAAAAGACTCTTACCGGGCATAGTGGCGCACACCTATAATCCCTGCTCTCAGGGAGTCTGAAGTAGAAAGGTCACGTGCTTGAACCCTGCTCAGTCCAGAACTGATTGGGCTACATGGGGGAGACCCCGTCTCAAAACAAAGAATGCTTTTTTGTTGTATGAAACTAATAAGACTTACTTTAATGTTTTATCTCTAAGCTCCAACTTTGTGTTTCTTTCCGAGTCCAAGTCTCACTATGTAGCCCAGAATCTGCTGGAACTCACTCTAGACCAGGCTGGCCTTGAATTCGCAGAGATCCGCCTGTATCTGCTTCCCAAGTGCTGGAATTAAAAGCATGCGCCATTATGCCCGGCTCCAACTTTGTTTTAATACTGGAACTAAACAAAACATTCCTTACTGATTTTAATTGTACTTACCAGGCCAGAAGCTGCCTTGTGGAAAAAGAATAAGTCATTTTCTTGAAAGACAGAAAATTAATGTTCGATGGATGTTCTGTTATTAAGCTAACTTCCAGTGTCTATGCGGTATGAAGTGAATACAAAGAATTCCTTCAATCAACATTATATTAACTTTAGATCATTAATGTGTGAGAGTGTATGTGCGCATGTGTGTAGATGTGAGCACTTACGCAAATGCAGAGAAGAGGGCATCCGGTTGGTTATCACAGCATTTCCTTTACTACTCCTCACATATTCCTTTGAGAAAGATTCTCTCTCTCCCCCCCCCCCCCCGCCCACCCCCATCCCTCTAGCCCCTCTCGGAACCTGGGGCTTCAGCTTCTCAGTCAAGCTGGAAGCCATCCCCAGGGGTCCTTCTGTCTGCACCTACCTGGACCTGGAACTACAGGCCTGCACAGGACACCTGGCTGGTTGTGTGGGTGCTGGCATCCGAACTCCGGTTCTCCTGATTACACAGCCCCCTCAACCAACATTTTGTTTTGGTTTGGTTTCTTAAAACCATACTTGGGGAAAACAGTGAGTACAAATCATATTTGGAAACTATTGATCTATGTGTGAATGAATTTGAGTACCCTAGATTCCCACCCCCCCATATTATATAGTGTAAGAGAATGTCTTTAAATGACTAGATTCTTAGATGGAGGCAGGATAGAAAGACAGGAAAAATTATGAACGTGGGGAGGTCAAGAATGGGGTACTTTACCCCAAAGTATAGTGAGGTCTCACCACCTGAAAGTCAAGATTGCAGCACAGGGGACAGGGAAATGGTACAGGGGGTGAGGCATCTGCTGTGCAAGCGTGAGGACGTGAGTTCAAATCTCAGAACCCATTTTAAGCCAGGTGCAGTAGCACACATCTGTAATCACAGTACTCCTCTGGAAAGATGGGAAGTGGGGACAGAGAATCCCTGGAGTCACAGGCTACCTAGCCTGATACACAGCTGCAAGCAACCAGAGAGAGACCCGGCCTCAAACCCGGCAGAAAACAAGGGCCACATACATGCAGACTATTGGCAAAAAGCTATGTGCAAGTTGCCGATATAGAGGCAATATTCCTTTTATATAGAGCTATCTCAAATAGGAATGTTAAAAGAGTAAGGAGCCTGTGTAAGGCCTAAGATTATGAGTCTCCAGTACGGCCTTACCGCAGCCTTTGTGCCGTACTGTTTACCTTAGCCGCCTGTCGTCTTCGCCAGTGCACACTAGGAACCAAAAGAGAGGGAAAGAAAAATAATTCTCTTAGAAAGTCTGGACCATGCAATGTGAGAAGACAATAAAATCCGGCTGAAGAGAGGCCTCAACAGTTAGGAGAATTTGCTGTTCTTGCAGAGGATCCAGGTTCAGTTCCCAGCATCGCATGTAGTTGACAGACAAACAGGCAGCCCCAAAATATTTTCACTAAGAATAAATTTACAGGCCAGGTGGTGGTGGCACACGCCTTTAATCTCAGCACTCAGGAGGCAGATGCAAGTGGATCTCTGTGAGCTCAAGGCCAGCCTGCTCTCCAGAGCTAGTTCCATGATAAGCAAAACTGTTTCACAGAGAAACCTTGTCTCAAAACAAACAAAACAAATTTACAGCACTCAGGAGATAGAGGTAGGTGGATTTCTATGTGCTTGAGGCTAGCCTGGTCTACATAGTGAATTCCAGGACAGCCAGAGCCACACAGTGAGACCCTGTCTCAATAAATAAATAAGGGGCTGGAGAGATGGCTCAGAGGTTAAGAGCACTGATTGCTCTTCCTGAGGTTCTGAGTTCAATTCCCAGCAACCACATGGTGGCTCACAACCATCTGTAATGAGATCTGGTGCCCTCTTCTGGCGAGTAGGCATACATGCAGATAGAACACTGTATACATAATAAATAAAAATTTAAAAATAAATAAATAAAAGGTAAGTAAGAAGACAACAAAAGCACATTAACATATGTAGTTGTGGCTAAGACACTTAAATGAGATTGCTTCTTGAGCAGTCCATGCCCCACACTGGGGATGCAATATCCTTTTCTTAAGTGCCTCTCTTTCCATCAGTACCGTTACTTAAATCCGCTAAAATCCCTTCTTAATAAACATCAACGCTGCTTCCTTCAGCTCGTTCTGAAGTGCTTTTTGATGGCAAAGTAAGAATCATAGATTGCCGAGCATGGTGCTGCATGCCTTTAATCCCAGCACTCCAGGGACAGAAACAAACTGATCTCTGTGAATTCAAAGCCAGGCTAGCCGGAGCTATGTCATGAGACCCTGTCTCAAAAACAAATGTATAAACACACACACACATTTTAGACAGTCTCATGAGCTGACCTGGACTCACAGAGATCCACATGCCTCTGCCTCCTGAGTGCTAGAATTAAAGGTGTAGGCCTCCAGGTCCAGACAAAAAGTTACTTTTTGTTAATGCACATATATTTTTTTTCTTGTTTAAGTTGTTTTTCTTTTTCTTTTTCTTTCTTTCTTTTTTTTTTTTTTTGTAGCCCTGGCTGTCCTGGAATTCGTGCTATAGACAAGGCTGGCCTCAAACACAGGGATTCATGCCTCTGCCTCCCAAGTACTAGAATTAAAGACAAGCATACTACCACTTGGCTGATTTATTTATTTATTATGTATACAGCTTTCTGCCTACATGTATACCTGCATGCCACAAGAGGGGACCAGATCTCATTATGGATGGTTGTGAGCCACTGTGTGATTGCTGGAAAGTGAACTAGGGACCTCTGAAATAGCAGCCAATTCTCGTAACATCTGAGTCATCTCTCCAGCCCCCATGTACACATATTTTTAATTTTCTAAAAATTTTATTTATCTTTATGTTGTATGTGAATACCTGCATATCTTTATGTGAATACCTGTATATCTGTATGTGCACCATGTGCATGCAATGCCTGGGAAAGCCAACAGAGGGCATTGGAACCCCTAGACCTGGAGCTACAGGCAGCAGTGTAGGTACTGGGACCCAAACCTGGTTCTTGTGCAGTAGGAGCAAGTGCTTTAACCAATGAGCATCTCTCTAACCCCTTCCATCTGTGTCATGAGCACATGAGCCTCCCTCCAGCCCCTTTCGTCTGTCTCATGAGCACATGGCATATTGCTTGCTCTTGTTAGTAATGTGGTGGTTTCTAATGTCTGTGTCTTTTTGCAGGTCATCCAATCCCTTGTGTTTTAGACTGGGCCCAGTCTGCGGCTTGGCATGTCGATAGTAACAGTGCAGCTTGGACAGTGTGGCAACCAGATTGGCTTTGAAGTGTTTGATGCTTTATTTAGAGACTCACACTGTTCCCAAGGACTCTGCTCTAAGAGAGAAAATGAGGCATATCAAGCCTCCTGCAAAGAAAGATTTTTCAGAGAGGAAGAAAATGGAGGTAGGTGTGGTCCACAGCCCTCTCCTTCCCTTTCTTGAACGTCTTGAAGTCTCTAAGCCCATCCCTTCCAGCTCACTAGGGAGGGCCTTTGCTTTTCTTTCCCCACCCCACGACCTCAGCAGGCTATGCAAGAACTCTACCTGCAGCCCCCGAATTAAAACAAAGCACAACAAAAGCACAAACAACTGAATCTAGGGCTGGCAATATGGTTCAGGGACTTAGTGTATGCTGTGTGGTACTGACATAAAATATACGATTTCCCCCCTTTTCCCTACTCTAGTTCCCGTTGCCCGGGCTGTCCTTGTTGACATGGAACCTAAAGTGATCAATCAAACACTGTCCAGAGCTGCCCAGTCTGGCCGGTGGACATACGGTCAGCACGCGTGCTTTTGTCAGAGACAAGGATCCGGGAACAACTGGGCGTATGGGTAAGAGCAACTCCTCATGATGTCAGGGAAGGTACAGCTGTCCAGTTTGCAGTCGATACAACAGGCCCCAAATCCTGAAAGTGTTAGAATTTGGAGTCTGGTGTGGTGGCACGTGCCTCTCATTCCAGTACTGAGGAGGCAGAGGCAGGCAGATCTCTGTGAATTCAGGCCAGCCTGGTCTACAGAGTGAGTTCCAAGCTGCCTTATTCTGTGTTTGTTGCTATGAAGAGACACCATGACCAAAGCAACTCTTAAAAAAGAAAACATTTTAACTGGGCTGGCCTACAGCTTCAGAGGTTTAGTCCATTATCGTGAGGGGAACATGACAGCATGCAGGCAGATGTGCTGGAGAAGTAGCTGAGAGTTCCACATCTGGATCCAGAGGCAGCAGGAAGAGAGAATACAGGGCCTTGCTTGGGCTTTTGAAACCTCAAACCTCCATCAAGGCCACACTTACAGCTTCCTAAAGCTTCTCAAGTCCTGCCACGCCCTGATGACTAAGCATTCAAATATGTGAGCCCTTGGGAGGCCATTCTTATTCAAACCACGTTGTAGCTACCTAGTCAAATCTTGTCTCAAATCAAACCTAAAATAAAATTAAGAATTTAGGCCAGGGAAATGACTCAGGGTAAAGACACCCCTGCCAAACCTGATAAACTCAGTTCAGTTTCCAGAACACACACAGTATAAGGAGACATCTGACTACTGACATCCACACATGCGCCATGACATGGCCATACCCTCCCATAAATATATGTCATAAAAAATTACAATTTCAAATGTATCAGAACTGGTGATGCAAGCCTATAATCCCAGCTACTTAGTGAGCTGAGGCAAGAGGATCTCAAGTTTAATGTCTGCCTGAGCTTTTCTTGCAATTTAGCAAACTCCTGTCTCAAAATTAAAAGTAAGGACAGCTGGAGCTATTACACAAAGAAACCCTATCTCGAAAAAACAAAAACAAGCCAAAAAAAAAAAAGTGAAAAAAAAAACAAACCAAAAACCTAGACTTTCCGGGCCAGATAGTGGTGGCACATGCCTTTAGTTCCAGCACTCGGGAGGCAGATGCAGGTGGATCTCTGTCAGTTCGAGACCAGCCTGGTCTGCAAGAGCTAGTCCAGGACAGGCTCCAAAGCTACAGAAAAACCCTGTCTACAGAAAGAAATAAAGAAAGAAAGGAAGAAAGGAAGAAAGAAAGAAAGAAAGAAAGAAAGAAAGAAAGAAAGAAAGAGGGAGGGAAAGAAGAAAGATCAAAGTTAAAAGTATATAAGCAAAGGGGCCAAGAATGTAGTTCAGCAATAGAACCTTCGCCTGGCGTGTTTGAGGCACTAGGACCAACTTCCATTACCACCAGTAAATAAATATTCAGAATTTTGATCTCATTCAAAAACTCTTACTCTCTGCTGCCTGTGCTCAGGTAAAGGCCATTGTTGAAACCAAGGTCCCGGCAGCCGGTCTCCGTCACTATCCCGCTGCACACTTGGTATCAGTGCAGCAGCCTTACCTTGCAGGAATCCAGCTCTAAGGCTGGTACAAGGCAGTAGTTCCCCAATCTTGCTGTGCTGTAGAATTTCCAGAGGGCCAGGTATCCCAGCCTTGGGAGGCTGAAGCAGGAACTTGAGTTCCCGGGCTGCTCTCACACCATAGATGAGGCCGGAGGGGTGACTCAGGAGGGAAGGACAATCGCTCCCAAGCCTGGAGACCTGAGCTCAGTCATGGCAGGACACATGGATTCCATGGATCTGTCTTCTGGTCTCCATACACACACCATGGCCCACATTTACACACACACACACACTCACACGCAGAACACACATACGATGATATTAATAACAGGAAAATAATTCCATTGTTCTCATATTAAAAAGAACTTTCAGCCAGGTGGTAGTGGTGCATGCCTTTAGTTGCAGCATTTGGGAGGCAGAGGATCTCTGTGTTTGAGGCCAGTCTGTTCTACGGAACAAGTTCTAGGACAGCCAGGGCTGCTACACAGAGAAACCCTGTATTGAAAATCATACACACATATAGCCACACTATTCACCTGTTAAATATGTTTAACCTGTCTCTATAAAATGTTGTCAATCAGGGCCCCACTCCCATAGCTTTGCGAAGACCTCTGTCTCCTAAATGTCCTTACTCTGTCGTACCACATCCCTTTGGTTAAACTGACGGGTGCCATGTTTGTTCCTTCTGCTGTGGCATAGCTACTCTGTGCATGGACCGAAGCATGAAGAATCTATAATGAACTTAATCCAGAAGGAGGTGGAGAACTGTGACTCTCTGAGTGGATTTTTCATCATTATGAGTATGGCTGGCGGAACAGGATCGGGGCTGGGAGCCTTCGTTACACAGAAGTTACAAGATGAGTATCCCAGTTCCTTGAAAATGAATCAGGTTATATGGCCTTACGGAACTGGCGAGGTATGAACACGTTAATTAAAAGTTATGTATTTATTTCATGAGTGTTTTGCTCGTTTGTATGTATGTGCACAAATACATGCCTAGTTCTCAAGGAGGCTGGTAGAGGGCATAAGATTTCTGGTACTGGGGTCATAAGGTTGTGAGCCACCGTGTAGGTGCTGGGAACCAAACCCAGGTCCTTTGGAAGACAAGCCTGTGCCCTTAACCGCTGAGCCATCTCTCCAGCCCCTAACCAAATGTTTTATGTTGTGTATTCTTTGTTCTTTTTGTTTGTTTAATCAAGGCACAGTTAGGAATCTGGTGTGGTCATATGCCATTTCTCTTTGGTAAATACTCAATAGTAGAATAATTAAATCATAGTATCTTATTTATTTTTATTTTATGTCTATAAGTATTTGGTGAATGTATGTCTATGTCCCATGTGGTGTCCGATCCCTGGGGACTGGGGGAGTTAGGTAGCTGTGAGCTGCCACGTGGGTGCTGGGAACCCAATCCTGGTCATCTGGAAGAGAATCCAGTCCTTTTGACCATGGAGCCATTTCCCTAGTCCCTATAGTCTTTGATCTTAAAGTGAACATGAATAAATAATGGATCTCACTTTTTTGGGACTATTGAGTTCAATTTATGTGAATAATTCATTTAATTTTGGTTAAATTTTCCCAAATATATGAATTATTCTTTGTTTTTAAGTCTTTCTGTTTCATTATGGTCTTGGGTTTTTTGAGACAGTCTTACTTGCAGTCCAGACTGACTTCCAGCTAAGACCCATCTACCCAGTCTAGCAATAGGCATGTATCACCATGTATATCTGAGGTGTCTTTTTTTTTTTAAATTAAGTCAGTCATGGTGGCGCACACCTTTAACCCCAGTTCTCAAGAGGCAAAGACAGGTGGATCTCTGTGGGTTCAAGACTAGCCTGGCCTATATATAGAACTCCAGGACAGCAGAACTATATAATAAAAAGAAAATTTTTTTTCCAAAGATGATGACCAGCGATGTAACTCATTAGAGCATGTGCTTAGCTTGTTTCTAGCCCTGGATTCTATCCCCAGCACCAGGTGGTAGTAGGAATCACAACAAGGAATTTCAAAAATGACTGCACATCTTTCGGGAGCCCGTTTTTTGAGTTGGTCCTTCTGGTGCTGCAAAGAGGGACCTTCACCTAACTCATATTGGGGTTCATGGTATTGTGGCTAGCCTTCAAACGATCTTTCTTTCTATTGAGACCAATTTTTTGTTTGTTTGTTTGTTTGTTTTTTGAGACAGGGTTTCTCTGTGTAGCCCTAGCTGTCCTGGAACTCACTCTGTAGGCCAGGCTGGCCTGGAACTCAGAGATCCGCCTGCCTCTACCTCTGGAGTGATGGAATTAAAGGCGTGCTCTGCCATGACTTATTGTTTTGTTTTCATTTTTTGTTTTGAGACTCTGTAATGCTGGCTAGCCTCGAACTTGCTCTGTAGACCAGGCTGACCTCAAAGTCACAGAGATCTGCCTGCCTCTGCCTCCTGAGTGCCGGGATTAAAGGCGTGTGCCATGCCTGGCCTTGGTGTATGCTTTCCTTGCATTATGTCCTGCATCTTTCAGAGGCGGATATTTCCGTCCCCATTTTACACACGAGGAAACTAATGCATGGAGGAATTAAATAACCTCAAAGCCATGCCGCTGAAAAGTAGCAGACCTGGCTTGAAGCCAGGCAGGGCGCCTTTGGAATCTACATCCTTTCGTTTCTGTTGTTATTGTGTTAACCCGGGGTCTCACTGTGTAGCCCTGGCTGTCCTGAAACTCAGTATGTAGACCAGGCTGGTCCCAGACTCAGAGACCCGCCTGCCTCTGCTTCCCAAGTGCGCCATCACTCCCAGCAGGAGTCTCTGTTCTTCATCCCTCACCTCCCCTGTCCTGTCTCTGACCCCTCTCTCTCCAGGTTATCGTGCAGAACTACAACTCCATCTTGACTCTCTCTCACTTGTACCGGTCCTCAGATGCCCTCCTCATCCATGAAAATGACGCTGTCCACAAGATCTGCGCCAGACGGATGAACATCAAGCAGATCTCCTTCAGAGACCTCAATCAAGTTCTCGCCCACCAGCTGGGGAATGTGTTCCAGCCCACATACTCTGAGGATGGCTCATTTCACTACCGCAGGAATCCGCTAGGTACCCGACCCCTCTGCTCTCTGTAGAAAACCATATGTTCTGAAAGTCCCAAAGTTACCTGGAGCTACTGCCAAGATATACCCAAAGATCTGTCTTCAGGCCCACCTTCATCTTTGAACTGTCTTACTGAAAAATCTTAAAAAGTTACTAAATTTCTCAAAAGCATACAATGTGAATTCTAGGTCAGTCATTCTCAACCTGTGGGTCAAGATCCCTTTGGAGGTTGAATGGTCATTTTTACATTACCATTCATAATAGTAGCAAAATTAAGGTTATGACGTAGCAACACAAATAATCTTATGGTTGGGGTCCCCACAACATGAGGAGCTGTACTAAAGGGCGGCAGTATTAGGAGGCTGAGAACCGCTGAGCTAGGTGCTCCCCACTCACCACACCATCTGTGAAACCACTGTGCTCCCAGGATCTAAAACAGTGAAAGGCAAATAGTGCACACTTGATAAAATATTCACTGGGTGAAAATATGCGTTTCATACAGCCTGGGATAGAGGCTAAAGCTATTACACACACTAAGCAAGTGTTACACCACTGAGCTACATCCAACAGATAAAAGGTGTATAGATCTGGGGTAAGCCACAGTTGTTGTGGTGAAACACAGATTTAATAGAAATGGATTAATCAAGATGTGAGAGTTGGCCGAGAGGAACTAGATATAATGGGCCAGGCAGTGATTTAATTAATACAATTTCTGTGTGATTGTTTTGGGTATAAGCTAGCCGGGCGGGACAGAACAAGGGGCCGCGCTCCCTTACACTCTTTTCTACCCACTTCTCCCTTTCCTCCTTTCCTGTCTTTCTTTCTCTCTCTCTGGTTCTCTGCCTCTCTCTCCTCCTCTCTCTCCTCGTCCCCGATCCCCCTTCTCCCTTCCCTTCTATAACCCACTAAATAAATACCCACTTTCTCTGCTCCTAATGGGACTGGCTACCCTGCCAAGGTCTCACCCGCCACACTGCTCCCTGCCTGGGACAGGCTGCCTTCATGGTCCACCATGGTCTCGTGGCCTGCTGCTGCCACTCAGGGAACAGCACCGGCACCATCTTAGTTTTACCATAACATTTGGTACCAATCTGAGTCATGGCACCAAATGCTATGGTAAAACGCTGCAGGGAGTGGGTGGGGCTTCTCTGTTAAAGGCACAGGACAGATCATTACACTGGGAAGGTCTGTTTGGCGACTTTCTACCACGGAACTATGTGTCTATCCCCCAGACAGGTTTGATTGTCATTTAGCTAGATAAATACAAGATCTGGAACATGATCTGAGGAACTTTAGTTAATATAGGCTGACAAGGAAAGCAGATTAGCTCTCATAGCTTTGTGATTAGTCACTCTTGTCTCTACTCATATGCCTTTTGGCAAAAGTATAGGGTGTTTCTCTCTCTCTCTTTCCTTCCTTTTTTCCTCCCTTCCTCCCTCCCTCCTTTCTTCTTTCCTTGAGACAGGGTCACTATGTGACTTTGGCTGTCCTGAAACTCACTATGGAGACAAAACTAGCCTTATTTATAAGTTACGGAAATCTGTCTGCCTCTCCATGCTGAGTGCTGGAATTAAAGGTGTACACAACCATGCCTGGATATCTGTTTATGTTTTGAGCCCGAGTCTTATAATGTAAGCCCTTGGGCTGCCCTGGAACTTTTGGGCCATTGTTCTGCCTCTGCCTCTGCCTCCTCAGTACTGGGATTACAAGTGTGAGCCACCCTACCCATACCCCTTATAAATAGGTTTTTTTCAACCATGCTAAAATCAAGCAAAGATCTGGGCCTGATAGTACACGCTTTAATCCCAGCATTCCAGAGGCAGAGGCAGATAGATCTCTGTGAGCTCAAGTCCAGCTTGGTCTATAAAGAGAGATCTAGGTCATTCAGGGCTACACAGTGAGGTCCTGCATCTATTATTATTGCAAAGTATATATATATATATATATATATATATATATATATATATATATATATATGTATATATAGCAATAATGCAAATATGTAGTCTGTATCAGACATTATCTGAAAATTCACCATTGTAATTTAGCAGTTCTGGAGATGGAGAAGACATATTTTACTCAGAAGATCATCAAGTCACGGTTATGTAAAATGCCCCACTGTGGAGGAAGTAAATTTAGTTCACATTTTTGTTTTGTTTTGTTTTCTTACAGGAGACTTAATGGAGCATTTAGTTCCCCACCCTGAATTTAAAATGCTGAGCGTCCGTCACATCCCACAGATGTCTGAGAACTCTCTGGCGTACAGCACGTTTACCTGGGCCGGCCTCCTCAAGCATTTGCGACAGATGCTTATTTCCAGCGCAAAGGTGGAAGAAGGTAAAGAGATATTTTAAAATAGACAACCCACATATGGGGAAGGCGCCTGTCCTGGAGCCCTGAGTATAAACTGGCTTGGGCTGGTTGAAATAAAGGCCCCTTCTTCTAGCCAGGGAGCCTCCTTCAGAAACCCCTGGGACGTTGCAGAGGGCTTCTTGATGGTTTTACAGTTTCACTTCAGAAGGACATTTAAGACAGGTGTCATGTTATTTCAAATCTTTATTTTATTTTAATCAAAGTAATACATGAATGTAGCTTTAAAATATCAAGTAGTTAGGGGCTGGGACTATAGTTCAGTTGGAAGAGTGCTTGCCTAACATGTAACATGTGACATGTTCAGTCCTTAGCCCCATAAAAATCAGGGGCAGAAGTACACGCCTGTAATTCTACTCTAGAGGCCGAATCGGAAAGATCAAAAATTCAATGCCTGACTCCGCTCCATAGCTAGTTCCAGGTCAGCCTAGGGTATGTTAGACCCTGCCTCAAAAGAAAAGGATCAGGCCCCCGTGAGATGGCTCCAGGGTAAAGGTGCTTGGAGCCAATCTGAGGACCCACATGGGGGAAGGCAAGAGCCGCTGTACAAGTTATCTCTGACCGCCACACGTGCCTGCGGCACACATGAGCACGTGCCCACATGCACGAACACAAGCACACAGCAATTATTTTAACTTTTTTTAAAAAGCCAAGTAATAGCCGGGTGGTGGTGGCACATGCTTTTAATCCCAGCTCTAGGGAGGCAGAAACAAGTGGTTCTCTGTAAATTCAAGGCCAGCCTGGTATACAAGCGAGTTTCAGGACATCTCAGGAGGTTACACAGAGAAACCCTGTCTCGAGAACAAAAAAAAAAAAAAATCAAGTAATTGAATTGAGTTATTAAAATTCACTTAAGCCTCTTGGTAGTACACACAATTTTTAAATTTTTATTTATCTTATACGCATGATTGTTTTACCTGCATGTATATCTGTACATACATGCTCTGTGCCTGTGGAGGATAGAACAGGGCCTTAGATTCCCGGGGATCAGAGTTACAGAGAGTTGTGGGCCATGGATGCCTAGAATAGAATCTGGGTCCTCTGGAAGAGCAGCCACTAAGTTACTCCGGCCTCCAAGCCGAGCTTTTGCATGTGGGAGGTCCTGCATTTGATCCTAGTCACTCTGTACACACAAGTATGTCTGCAATGTGGTGCAGCGCTGTCTGGGGACATTTGAGAGGACACACAGCAGGACCCTGCCCTCTGCTTCCCCTCACTCAGATAAAACCCTTTCAACATTCTCAGTTGTTTTTCTGAACTTGATGTCCCTATTTCTGAATATTTTGCTCTGATTTATTTCCAGCTTTAGCTATTACCTCTTCTTGTTGTTCTAGCAATACCTGCTAATATCTCATGAAGCAATGCTCTTCAAGGGAGGGTGAGGCGCTCTGCACCAAGCTCTCTCAGGTCAATAAAACGCAGTTTGCTTAGTCATTTTTCCAAATGGAACCGTAGGGTGTCAATGGTTTGTTTTTGTTTTGTTTTTTCAGTTTGCTACAGATGGACTTTAAGCATATAAAACGTTTTTGTAGTGTAGGGATTGAATCTACAGTTACATACACTAGGCTAGTGCACTAATGTTGATCCACATAGCCAGCCCTGAATGGTTTCTTTTTAAAAAAATATTTATTTATTTATTTATTATGTATACAATATTCTGTCTACATGTATGCCTGTAGGCCAGAAGAGGGCACCAGACCCCATTACAGATGGGTTGCTGGGAATTGAACTTAGGACCTTTGGAAGAGCAGGCAATGCTCTTAACCACTGAGCCATCTCTCCAGCCCCTGGTTTCCATTTTTGAATACATGACTAAGGAGATGGGTAAACATATTTATGGCACAAACCAAGGTGAAGGATCTAGGTACAAACTGTTCATGTTATCAGACTGCTCTGTGTAAAGACCGGCCCCGTTTATGTCTCCATCACTATCCGTCTCCCCACGTCCCAGCAACAGACCGACAAGGGAATGAAGGTTGAAGAGGGACTAGAACTGCCAGATGTGGTGGCGCACGCCTTCACTCCCGGCACTCGGGAGGCAGAGACAGACAGATCTCTGCGAGTTCCAGGACAGCCAGGGCTACACAATAGGCAGAGCCCAGGGAGAAGGGCGGGCAGAGAGATACAAGTAGAGAGACAGAGAGAGGTTACAAGTGTCATTGCATACCTGCCTCAAAGTTGAACATGGTCGTGCATGCTTGGAATCTCAGCATGTTGAGGCAGGAGGATTGTGAGTTTGAGGCTAACCTAGAGCTACACAGTAAGACCCCATCCAAAAAAAAAAAGTGGACATGGTGGCTATTACCTGTAACCCCGCAACTTGGCACTTCAGAGACCAAAGCAGAAGTTCCAGACCAACCTGGGCTACATTGTGAGTTGTAGGCTACAGAGCGTGGCCCTGCCTCAAAAGCAGACAGACAATGAAATATAACTCAGTGTGCCCTGAATTATCCCAGGGCCTTATCTCCCGACTGCTGATCCTCAGTGTGCGGTGAATTATCCCAGGGCCTTATCTCCCGACTGCTGATCCTCAGTGTGAGGTGAATTATCCCAGGGCCTTATCTCCCGACTGCTGATCCTCCTGCATTACCTGCCAAGTGCTGGGCTCATAGACACGTGCTACCACACCCGACCTAAACATCTACATTCTCCTTGTGTTGTTCGAAGCCACCTATAAACTCTCTAGCTTTTCTTTTGTGCTAGGTATTGACTGGCAGGTGCGGCCTCCTTCCTCAGGCCTCCCACCTCTTGGCAAAATGTCTGTCCACAAGGATCCTCATTTTAACACTTCCATTGCCAACTTGGTCATTCTCCGTGGGAAGGATGTGCAAAGTGCCGACGTGGGTAAGCATAACTTCAGGTCAAAAGTGAGGCATCTGTTTTGGATCATGTGGGTGTTCACTTCTGGGACTGTCGGGATGTACGGTGGGGAGAGGCGCTTAGCTTACAAGCCTGACAAACTTGAATTTGGTACCCGGAACTCATTGATGTAAAGGTGGATGAGGGAACCGACTCCACACACACTAAATACAAATTTAGTGGTTTCTAATCTTTAATCCCAGCTCAAGAGGCAGAAGCAGGCAGATCTCTGTGAGTTTGAAGGCAACCTGGTTTACATAATGAGTTCCAGGCTATCCAGTGCTACATAGTAAGATCCTGTCTTTATTTATTTATTTATTTTTGGTTTTTCGAGACAGGGTTTCTCTGTGGCTTTGGAGCCTGTGCTGGAACTAGCTCTGTAGACCAGGCTGGTCTCGAACTCACAGAGATCCACCTGCCTCTGCCTCCCAAGTGCTGGGATTAAAGGCGTGCGCCACCATCGCCCGGCAAGATCCTGTCTTTAAAACAATACAACCTAATTTAGGGGGTGGAATACATAACCTACTGATCCATCTTTACAACCAAGCCAGTATTCTTAACTTTGGAATTCAATAGGAAGAGTTTCAAGAGAGTGTACGTGTGTGTGTGTGTGTGTGTGTGTGTGTGAGAGAGAGGGAGAGAGAGAGAGAGAGAGAGAGAGAGAGAGAGAGAGAGAGAGAGAGAGAGAACGAATAATTTGTTTGTTCTCTTTGCCCACCCTGTGGGTCCCAGAGATCAGATCCAGTCATTAGGCTTCGGAGCCAGCGTCCCTGCTGAGCCATCTTGCTGGCTCAAGAAGACATTATCAGCATAGGCTTAGGCACCAGGGTTTATAGAAAGAGAGGCATTTAGGGAGAGGATGTGGGCATGAGCCTCTCAAGAGAGTCACTCTTAAGTTTCTTTACAATAGCCATACGTAAAATTTTTTGTAGGCAGACTTTTCTTTCCTGCTAACCACACAGAGACTTATTAATTATAAATGCTTGGCCGATAGCTTAGGCTTTTAGCTAGCTCTTATAACTTAAACTAACTCATTTCTACTAATCTGTGTGCTGCCCCAGGCTTGTTTACCTCATCTACTTCCCATCCTGCTTGCTCTGTCTCTGGTGACTCCACCCTTCTTCCCGGTGTCCTCCTAGTCTGGCTCTCCTGCCCTGCTATAAGGCAGTCACCTCCTTACTAACCAATGAGAGTAATAATATGCATTTACAGTGTAAAAAGAATGTTCCATGGCAAATTTTTTTTCTTTTTCTCAAGGCAGGGTTTTGAGGCTCTCCTCAAACTCATTCTGTAGACCAGGCTGGCCTCGAACTCACAGAGATCCACCTGCTTCTGCCTTCTTAGTGCTGGGATTAAAGGCGTGTGTCACCACTGCCAGGTTCCATATGTACAATTTTTTAAAGGTTTATTTATTAATTATGTATACAGCATTCTGCCTACATGTATGCCTGCAGGCCAGAAGAGGGCACCAGATCTCATTACAGATAGTTGTGAGCCACCATGTGGTTGCTGGGAATTGAACTCAGGACCTCTGGAAGAATAGTCAGTGCTAGCCGGGTGGTGGTGGTGCACGCCTTTAATCCCAGCACTCAGGAGGTAGAGACAGGCGGATCTCTGTGAGTTCGAGGCCAGCCTGGTCTACAAGAGCTAGTTCCAGGACAGGAACCAAAAAGCTATGGAGAAACCCTGTCTCAAAAAAAAAAAAAATGAATAGTCAGTACTGTTAATCTCTGAGCCATCGCTCCTTATGTACAATTTAAAGAGTTTATTTCTACATGAGTGGTGTGCCCATGAGTGTGTGGATGCATATGCCTGTACATGTACATGCAGAGACCAGAGGAGGACTTAGGGAGTCTTCATCTGTTGCTGCTCCCTGCCTTATTCCTCCGAGACGGGGTCTCTCACTGAACCTGACGCTTACCCTCTCAGCTATGCAGGCTGGTTGGCAAGCTTCTGGGGTTTGCCTATCCCTGCCCCCTTATACATTAAGCACTCTTACCCACTGAGTCTTCTCTCGGCCCCGTGATGTGTACAATTTTGGTGGCTTTCAGAGTCCCTTTTCGAAGGGTTGCCTAGGGAGCTGAGTGAGCATATACAGTGGGTTTGTGCACACTGGGTCAGAGCTGACAAGGTAAATGTAAGGCTGGCTAGAAGAGGGAAATCTGGGGACTTAGGAAGGGAAGGGGGTCTCTCTCACCACCCAAAAACTGAGGATTCCTGCATGATCAGCATTCGCTGTTGAGACGGTCAGCATAGACACGGTGTTTTATACAGGAATGGGCATATTAAAAGAGCGGTGACCAGGCTTAGAGCCTGTTCTTGCAGACTAACATCTTTGTTTTCGGTGAAGATGCTCTACCATCTTTCATCCCTGCGATCTGGAGTTTATCTCACCACCGCAATCTGTTGGGTACCCTGTGGCCTCATTCAAGTTCCTTAACAACTTCTTGAAAACCGTAACTTCAGAAATCACCAAAGTACTGTATAGACAATGGGGCCCAAGTCTTTTATGGGTCCACATGCACGGGAATGTGTGTTGGGGTTGTGTGCACGTAGCTCACGTGTGTGGAGATGAGAAACAGTTTGTGGCTCTCTGTCCACCCTGGTCTCTGCCTACCCCATCTTCTTACTCTCTGCCTGAGGACCTCATTCTGTTAACCCTTGTACTTAAGCTCTACATGAGAAACATCTTTCATAAAGCCCCGCTCTGCATCCCGCTGGCTCATTCTCAAATTCTTTTCTCCCACAAAACCAAGGATCCGCTTTACCTGAGGGGTCTCCTCAGACTGAGCTGATAAGATCAGGGAGTTAAGACGTGCTTTGACGTACACAGTTTACGGTCTTGTGACATTCCAGAGTGCAGGTTCACAGCTGAGGGACGTACCTAAGCACAGCCAGACACTTGGCCTCAAGCATGCTTCGTTACTAGTTATACATTCCTGTTTGAAACAGCTCTTTGCAGATAATCTTCACAGCAAATTTTGTAAATTGTTCTATGATTTATTTTATTTACTTATTTTATGTGTTATGTTTTGCTTACATGAATTTCTAGTATCTCATACATCTATAGTGCCCAAAGATGCCAGAAGAAGGTGTCAGATCCCCTGGGACTAGAATTACAGACAGTTGTGAATGCCTCTGTAGGTGCCAGGAATTGAACCTCTGGAAGAACAGCCAATGTTGACTTCTTAAGCACTGGACTGTCCTTCTGGCCCAGAAACTTTATCTGGAGTCTGGAGTGAGGGGCTCCTTCCTTCTCCTCTCCTCTTAGATTTCCCCGTTGTTCTGTCCTTCTTCAGAGTTACTGGGTGTTTTCCTTCTTTTTTTAACATGTGTGTGTACGTGTGCTTGTGTACACGTGTGCTCGACATAAGATGCACGCATGTGCTCCAGCACACATGTGGCGATCAGAGGGCAGCTTGCAGAAGTGTCAGTTCTCTGCTACCGCCGTGTGGGTGCCAGGACTTGAACTCAGGTCATCAGGCTGACAGCAAGCACTTTTCCCTGCTGAGCCATCTTGCCAGCCCTCGTTATAGCATCGTCACACATACATAAAAGGGACTTTGCGCTGGGCGATGGTGGCGCACGCCTTTAATCCCAGCTCTCAGGAGGCAGAGGCAGGCGGATCTCTGGGAGTTCGAGGCCAGCCTGGTCTACAGAGCTAGTTCCAGGACAGGCTCCAAAGCCACAGAGAAACCCTGTCTCGAAAAACAAAAACAACAACAACAAAAAAAAGGGACTTTGCTCATGTGTGTGGTGTTTCTAATTCTAGAGGGATTTAAAGACCCAGCTCTCTATACTTCCTGGCTGGAGCCTCTTCACGCTTTCAGCACCTGGAAAACCCAGCGAGCCTTCGGCAAGTATGAGAAGTCTGCGGCACTGGTCAGCAATAGCCAGCTCTTGGTAAAGCCGCTCGACATGATCGTCGGCAAGGCGTGGAATATGTTTGCATCCAAGTAAGTAAGAGACGTCCCCAGACTGCCTTGCCTCAGCCAGACATGCCAAGATAAAGCATGAGGTGTGCTGTGTGGCTGCGAAGCCGTGGGCATGTGACTTAAAGGCTACCCCTCATCTGTGCAGCAAGGGTCCAATGAGATAACCATGCAAAACACTTAGTGTACCACTTGGCTAGCAAAGGGCTCAGTAATTGTTCTGTGCTGTCATTTTATGTGTGTGGGTGTATGTGTGTCTGTATGTAGTCTGTGTACCGTAGCCATGCCTAGAGCCCTGGGACTAGAGTTACAGACGGCTGAGAGTCTCCATGGAGGCCCTGGGAGTAGAACCTGGGTCTCCTGGGAGAACTCCCAGTGCGCTCAAGCACTGAGCTCTCTCTCTCTCCAGCTTGTCTCCTAAACTGCTGTTACGCTGTAGGACTCGTTTACCAAGTGAACAGTTTCTAGGCAACATTCAAAATTTCATAAGATTTTTAAAACAGATCCTTGGTCCTGGAGATGCTGCTCAGGAGAAGAGCACTTGCCTGTGTTCTGTCCCTAGCACTGGGAGGACAAGAAAAAGGTCCAGGGGACTGGAGGGGACTCTGGTCCAGCCGTATTCAGGGAAGTCCTAGCAGCTGCTCAGCCTCCCACAGTTCCTTGCTGTCAGAATACAATTCCCCGGATGATGGAGCAGGGTTAGGATTCCCCAGGCCTTGCCATCTTCCCAGGCTGGTGCAGTCCTGTCTCCTCACCTGGATCCCAAGTCCTCTTTTGGTTCAAGCTCATCTTACTCTTGCTATGACGTCAGTTTATCTTGGGTTGCCCTCGCTGGTCTTCTGGGTGCTGGGTTTCTCCTGACCCAGAACATTTGGGTGGGAAGGTGTTGTGGGAATTTTACTCTTTTGGCTCTTTTGGGGGGCCCAACCACCCAGCTCCCAAGTAAACCACACACAGAGGTTTATTCTTAGTTATGAATGCCTGACCTTAGCTTGGCTTGTTTCTAGCCAGCTTTTCTTATCTTACGTTATCCCGACTACCTTTTGCCTCTGGGTTTTTACCTTTCTCTATTTCTGTCCACCTTCTTTTACTTCTTTCTCCGTGGTTTGCTGTGTAGTGGATAGCTGGCCCTGAGGTCCTCCTCTCCCTGTTCTCTTGTTGCTCCTCATTCTCCCTCCTCCCAGGTTTCTCCTTCCATTTATTCTCTCTGCCTGCCAGCCCTGCCTATTCTTGCTCCTGCCTCTCTATTGGCCGTTCAGCTCCTTATTAGGGCCATCAGGTGTTTTAGACAGGCAGAGTAACAGCTTCATAGAGTTAAACAAATGTGGCGTAAACAGAAGTCACACACCTGAAAATAATATTCCCCAACAGGAAGGGTCTGAGAAAACCACAAGGCAGAAACCTAGATCCATTTCTTTTCTTTTCATTTTTAATATTTATTTATTATGCATACAATATTCTGTCTGTGTGTATGTCTGCAGGCCAGAAGAGGGCACCAGACCTCATTACAGATGGTTGTGAACCACCATGTGGTCGCTGGGAATTGAACTCAGAACCTTTGGAAGAAAAGGCAATGCTCTTAACCACTGAGCCATCTCTCCAGCCCCCCTAGATCCATTTCTAATGTCAAACCCTCAGGGAAACTTCTGGGCTCCTTTTAGAGTTGATCTGGAGGCATCACCTCCTGTGGTGAACTGAACCTGTTTGCCTGGACTGCAGTTAGACATGCTGCCTTCCCCGTGCGCTCGTGGACAGCAAAGGTAAAGGGAGCGTGGTGATAGGCTGACAGTTTACTAATGCTGCTCATGGTTCTGAGTAAACAGCGACCCACACGTACGGTCCCTAAGAGGGTCTGTGAGCTTTGAATGCTCAAAAGCCAGGAAAGGTCTACTCATTGTGTACGTTTCTCAGTGGCCTGGATTTGCTGATTTGACAGTTTCTGCTTTTCCACCAGAGCCTACGTTCATCAATACACAAAATTTGGAATAGAGGAAGAAGATTTTCTGGACAGTTTTACACTGTTAGAACAAGTTGTTGCCAGTTACGGTAATCTCTGACCCTAAACCAAGAGGGAAAACATCTCGCAGGAGTTTCAAACTAAAATATTTTCAAAATTGAGCCGTGCTCAGTGGAGGTCACGTGAGATCCCTGATCTCTGGAAGAAGAAGCCGGAGAGCCAGAGCAAAGTCGAGCATCCTTAGCCACGCCAAGTGTTCCAGGCCAAACCACTGGTGGCGCTTGCCTTTAATCCCAGAACTCAGGAGGCAGAGACACGCAGATCTCTGTGAGTTCAAGGCCAACCTGGTCTACGTCTACAAGCGCTAGTCCCAGGACAGCCAGGATCTGTGTGAGTTTGAGGCCAATCTGGGCTACAGAGTGAGTTCCAGGACAGGCTCCAAAGCTACAAAGAAACCCTGTCTTGAAAAAACTAAATAAATAAATAAATAAGTAAATAAAAGTGTGTTCCGGGCCAACCTGGGGTACGTGATACCTTGTCTCAGAATAGATAAATAAATACAAATACTTGTTCTAAAGTTCAGTCTGTTAAAGCAATAAAGTAGAATGCTGAATTTAGTAAACTGTTGCTGAGTCTTTTTTTTCTATTGTCAAAAAACTGCTTTTCCACTAATTCATGCCTTTCACATTTTAAATATGACAATATTTATAAATGTGTAATTTGGAGGAATTGTTTCAACCCCTTTTCCTAATTTTTCTTCAGGATAGATTATTTCAACAAATGATTTGTAGTGATGACCGTGTTGACTTCAATTTGGAGTGGAGTAGCTGTGTTAAAGAATAACTATTTGAGGTTGGGTGGTGGTGGTGCATGCCTTTAATCCCAGCATTTGGGAGGCAGAAGCAGGACAGCCAAGGTTACACAGAGAAACCCTGTCTCAACAAAACAAAACAAAACAAGAGAAGTCTCTGTGATTCGGGAGCTGGTTGGTGGCCCAGGAGAAAGCCTGCCATAAGCATGTATTTGGTATTTCATTTGTAAGGGAAAAAAAGCAGTGTTTCTATAAAGAACATTGTTTTATTAGGACAGGTTCTCAAACTGTTGGGCTCAAGAGATCCTTCTGCCTCAGCCACCAGAGCCAGCTCTGTGCCCCTTGGAACCTCATTTAAAAGAATTCCAAAACACTTGACAGACAGAGCTGTAAGAATCCAAGGAGTTCTCCATGTTTCTAAATCTTCCCTCTTTACTCAAAAAAGACTTACTGAACATAACATAAGCGTTCACAGTTCAAATGAAAGCAAAAAATTACTTTTAAGTATTCACCCGGGATTTAAAAAAAGATTTGTGTGTGTGTGTGTGTGCGCACTTGTGCGTGTGCTGTGTGGGGCTGTGTACATGCATGAAGGTACCCGTGGAAGCCAGGAGGAGACGTTATGTCCTCTGGAGCTGGAGGTAGAGGTGCTGGTTCTGGGAACTGAACTCTGTTCTCTGCGAGTGCAGTAAGTACTCTTCACCCTGAGCCATCCCTCCAGCTAGCATGGGTTTTGTTTGTTTTTTGAGGCAGGGTCTCTGTAGCCCAGGAAGGCCAGAAACATGCTGTGATCTCCCAAGTGTTAAGCATCAGCCACTACTTGGGTCTGAGAACTACAATTCTGTAAGTATATTTACCTTTGGAAATGAACGCATCGAGCCACAAGAGGGAGATGTTGTCAAGCACTACAGTGTGACCATCGACTCTGAACACAGTAAGCTACTTTACACAGCTATTTAAAAATGAACATTGGAGGGGGGCGGTGGCCTTTAATCCCAGCACTCAGAAAGCAGAGGCGGGTGGTTCTCAGTGAATTCAAGGTCAGCCTGGTCTACAAGAGCTAGGTCCAGCTGGGCGGTGGTGGCGCCTGCCTTTAATCCCAGCACTTAGAGCCGGGCGATGGTGGCGCACGCCTTTAATCCCAGCACTTGGGAGGCAGAGGCAGGCGGATCTCTGTGAGTTCGAGACCAGCCTGGTCTACAGAGCTAGTTCCAGGACAGGCTCCAAAGCCACAGAGAAACCCTGTCTCGAAAAACCAAAAAAAAAAAAAAAAAAATCCCAGCACTTAGGAGGCAGAGGCAGGGGATCTCTGTGAGTTCGAGACCAGCCTGGTCTACAAGAGCTAGTTCCAGGACAGGCTCCAAAACCACAGAGAAACCCTGTCTCGAAAAACAAAACAAAACAAACAAACAAACAAAAAAAAAGAGCTAGTTCCAGGACAGCCAGGACAGATAGAAAAACCCCTATCTCAAAAAACAAAACAATAATAATAATAATAAGGAACATTGGGGATATTTATTTTATATTTTTTCAAAATTTATCTGAAAGTAGAAAGGAGACCTAAACAAAAGTCCTAAATCTAAAATAGTAGATGCAAATGTAAGAGAAAAATCTCCCCGGTACTAGCCCTGGCAACATTTCTTTATCAGAATAAAATCTCACATAAAAACAAAACCAAAAGAGAACATTGGGTCAAGTGCATGATCAGTCAGGAGTTCAAGATGAGTTAAAAAAGCTTAGGCATTGTTGCAAACAGTTGAAATCCCAGCTCTTGAGAGATGGAGGCACAGGGATCAGGAGTTAATAGGCAGCTTGAGCACACACCAAGTTCCAGGTCAGACAGGGCGATACACACAGCAAGACCTTGTCTCAAAACCCAAAGCCAGGGCTTCGAGAGATGCCTCAGCAGGTAAAGGCACCTGCTGCCAAGCCTGACAACTGAGATCCATCCCTGGACCTACATTTCCTGGCCCACATATGTGCCATGGCATATGCATGCACCCACACATATTAAATATTTATTTTGAAACAGGGTCTCACTGTGCAGTCCTGGCTGGTTTCGAACTCACTATGTAGACCAGATGGACCTCAAATTCAGAGATCCAATTGCCTCTGCCTCCTGTGTGCTGGAATTAAAGACGTGGCCACCACACCCAGCTTTTTTTTTTAAATTAAAGTAAACAGGTAAATGTGCTAATTGTTTTCTTTCCTTCAACCCCCTGGGAATGAGTGAACTAGGTCAGTTCACAGTCAGTTTGGCTGTGAAACTGTAGAATGTCAGAGCAGAAACTGACTTTATTCAGCTGCTGCTCTGAAGACTACTAGGTTTTGAGTTGCTATAGTCGGCAGCTTATATGCTTTTCTGTAAATTTGCATTATTTATTATTGTGTGTGTTTGTGTGAGTGTGTGGACATGCTTGTGCCACCGTGTGGATTCAAGTCAGAAGGCAACTTGGAGAAGTCGGTTCTGTGTCTGGAGGAGGATCACCCTCAGGTCATAAGGCCTGGTGGCAGGCACCTTCACCAGGCAAGCCTTTTTTTTGGGGGGGGGGTTCTCTGTAGCTTTGGAGCCTGTTCTGCTGGAACTAGACCAGGTTGGCCTCAAACTCACAGAGATCTGCCTGCCTCTGCCTCCTGAGTGCTGGGATTAAAGGTGTGCACCACCACCGCCTGGCTCAGGTGAACCATTCTTGTGACCCCGAAGTAAAAATACCATTCACCCATAGGTTTTTTGAAATTGAGAACATTATCACACAGCCTATACAGTACTGAAATTAATAGAGGAGGATGTTAGTTTCACTCTGAAGAATCACAGGCACAAAAAATTTGCTAGTATGCTTGAAGGAAACATTGTGTTTCGGGGCTGGAGAGATGGCTCAGTGGTTAAGAGCATTGCCTGCTCTTCCAAAGGTTCTGAGTTCAATTCCCAGCAACCACATGGTAGCTCATAACCATCTGTAATGAGGTCTGGTGCCCTCTTCTGGCCTGCAGACATACACACGGACAGACTATTGTATACTAACTAATAAATAAATAAATATTAAAAAAAAGAAACATTGTGTTTCAATGAAATACATCACACACACAGTGTATCAACAAACATAAATAGGAGGTTGGCTATTTCTGCTCAGTCTACTGGTAGTAACTTATTTTGCTACATGGAAAAACAATGGTTCCCAGCTTTGCTGCCTTCTTGCTTTTCTTTCCATATGGAAATGATTACCTTTTTGCTGTTTTTCTTATCAACTGTTGCTATGGTTTAAAATACTGGACTATATCTTATTTCAAAAGAATGCAGAAAGTGGTCTGTTTGGCTGTCAGAAGGCACACCCCACTGGCTGCGTTTTGTTAACTCAAATATACTTGAGGAATAATTAGATCATAATTCTCACAAGACAGAATTCTTCAGGACTTCCTGGACGAAACCAATGTTCATGAAGACCCGTGGTTGCATGAGCTCACTGGGGTGAGCTGACTCAGGGATCTTGCTAGAAGGAATGCGTGAGAGAAGTCAGCAGTTGAAATCACTTGATACTGGAGACAGGAATTCAGGAGGTACAGACGGGGTGAAGATATTTTTATCTGAAATCCATATAATCAACAGCAGGTGACTATGAGAAGGAAATTCCTACAAGCACTCAGGCCCCATCCGTATGTTTGAACATTTTCTTCAAGCACACCACTATTTGGCATATGTGGATAGCAAAATATTTTAAGCTTGTTTTAAACATTTACACAGAAAACGGTGTTTTCAAAAAAAAAATTGTAATGATCTTTTTTGAGAGTTGCAGTTTTAACGAAAATTAACAGTAGAGGCCAGGTGTGGTGGTACCTACTTAGAGTCTCAATTGTAAGGGAGGCTGAGGCACGGGGATCATTTGAGCCCAGGACTGAGGTCAACGGTGGCAATACGTTGAGATGCTCCTGCCTCAACCAAACGAAGTCAATCCATGAGGAGGCTGAAGTCAAAGCTTTGGAATTTAAGATGGTATCAGAATTGCTCCTACCAGAGAGAAAGCAAAGACTGGAGCTCCCAGGTAGGTTGAGAAGACTTGGAAATGTAACGCTGAAGTCAAGCACAGTGGCGCACACCCGTAATCCCGAGGCTTCAGGAGACTCAGGAAAGGAGGGCCAGCCTGGACTCATGGAAACACAGGTGAGGGAACAGCCTATGGCCAGCGGGTGTGGTGTGAGCACAGGCTGCTTCTTTTCGGGCTTTCTCACCGCCTTGTCTCCTCAGCCTTTTCCTCTAAGCTGCAGAACCCATCCCGTCTCTTCCCACTTCGCCCTCTGCTTCCCTTCCAGCTCCGGACCCATTTACCCCCCCCACCGCCCCTCCCGCAGTCACTGTTCCATCCCTTCCAGCTCTGGACCCCTGCCCCGCCCCGCCCGGCCAGCAGCAGTTGCAGTTCCGTATAAAGTCTTTCGTTTCACCCCTCAATCATTTAGAGCCCCCTGCTCTCAGCTCATTCATTCGTTCAGCGATGTCTTCAGTGCTTGGTAGGACCATCGAGGTGTTACGTAGGGTTGTAGATCGGTACTGCAGGGGGATGGAAGAGCTCACAAGGCAGGGTTTCTTTTCCTGTATGAATCTACGATTCTGGCTTCTTAATTATTGTTTTTGACTGTGTATATATTCAACTTTTTTTTTTTTTTTTGTAATGGGAAAGAACACAGTTCCAGAAAGAACAGCAAATGGGAGTGCTGGCCTGGGCTTTGGATGTTGCAATGTCTCTTCTGGCCTGGGACAACTCTGCAGCATGCATACCAACGATTCCTCCTCTGACCGCCGTGTTTATCACACTTGAATACTTGTCCAATGTTTTGTTTTCAGACATGCTCCATACGTCCCCCTCCCACTGCTCCCTTCCCAGGAGCTCACATCTGGCTGTCCACCCTTGCTTCGCCTTCCATCTTCTTACTAAATATGGGTTTCTCAGCTGACTTGTCATTTTTGATGACTAAATATCTGAAAAGACACTGTCTCATCCCTCATCAATCAAAAATATCTTTTGTGTGTGTGGTTAGGAATGTGAACTAAAAAACCCAGGGTCTATATTTTTTATTTACTAACGTCCTGTTCCTACAGCCTGAAATGTCTTGGAAGATGCGAGGTCAACCTTAGCAGCAGACAGAACCCCACTTCTACAAACAGGAATGCCTACAGGGAGCTGAGATAAACTATGCAGATGCTTCCAGTGTCCTGGGAAACTGTCTGTTAGGGTCGGATAGGAGAAAACAGGGAGTTCAAGTCGTGGAAACAAACTGCAGCTTTAAGCATTTCAAAAGTCATTTGTTTTGTTTTTGAGACAACACCCTACTAAGTAGCCCAGGTTAACCTTGAAATCACCAAGACCTGCCTGTCTCTGCTTCCCAAGTGCTGAGATCACTAATGTGTGCCACCATGCCTGGTCTTTAAATTGCTGGCTTTACCTAAGGGCGAAGTCTACGACTATGTTAAAAGAACAATTTAAAAAGAGCCTAGGTGTTGTGGTCCTTCTGAGAGCAGGGCCAGAAATGTGGGGGATTAAGAGGAGGCCTGGGTTCTATAAAAAACAAAAACCAAGAAATTATTTTAAACTCTTTAAAAGCTTTAAACGGCGCATCACTGAGCAAGTACTGCTGCTTTGTCAGAGTTCCCTCTTGCCAGTGAAGTCAGTGTCATAGATGTTTCTCTGGCTTTCTTGCTCTCCTTAACTTTAAGGGTTTTATTTATTTTTTTAATTTTTTTTGAGACAGGGTTTCTCTGTGTAGTCCTGACTGTTCTGGAGCTCACTCTGTAGACCAGACTGGCCTTGAACTCACAGAGATCCGTCTGCCTCTGCTCCCGAGTGCTGGGATTCAAGGCATGTGCCACCACTGCCTGGCGAATTTAAGTATTTAAGTGGTACACAGTTCCCATCTGTCCAGCAATATCACCACTGAGCACACGTGGTTAGTGCTATGAATGGAAACAATGCATCAGACTTCTGGCAGTACTGTAAAGGGAAGGCAGTAGAGAGATGGCAAGGACTTGGCTAGTGCGTGCAAGGCCCAGGGTTTGATCTACAATGCTATAAGAAAAAAAGACTTGGGGCTGGAGAGATGGCTCAGTAGTTAAGAGCATTGCCTGCTCTTCCAAAGGTCCTGAGTTCAATTCCCGACAACCACATGGTGGCTCACAACCATCTGTAATGAGGTCTGGTGCCCTCTTCTGGCCTGCAGACATACACACAAGACAGAGTATTGTATACATAATAAGTAAATATTTAAAAAAAAAAAAGACTTGAATAAAAAAATATGAAATATTGAGCCGGGCGGTGGTGGCGCACGCCTTTAATCCCAGCACCCAGGAAGCAGAGGCAGGCGGATCTCTGTCAGTTCGAGGCCAGCCTGGTCTAGAAGAGCTAGTTCCAGGATAGGAACCAAAAAAAGCTACAGAGAAACCCTGTCTCGAAAATCAAAAAAAAAAAAAAAAAAAAGAAAGAAAGAAATATTAATATTTTAAACATTCTCTTAGAATGATTCTTTACATTTTCATTCATTCATTTATTTTAGTTTTTCAAGACAGGGTTTCTCTGTAGCTTTGGAGCCTGTCCTGGAAATCACTCTCCAGTGGCTGGCCTCAAACTCACAGAGATCTGCCTGTTTCTGTCTCCCAAATGCTGAGATTAAAGGTGTGTGCCACCACCACCTGGCTGATATTGTATTTTTATATGTGCACTGATGTCTTGTCTGCATGTATGTCTGTGTGAGGAAATAGGATTCTCCAGAACTGGAGTTACAGTTGTGGGTGGTGAGAATTGAACCCAGGTCCTGTGGAAGAGCAGCCAGTGCTCTTAACAACTGAACTATCTCTCCAGACCAAAATATTAATATTTTAATTACTGTAATTTTATGGATATTAGGCTGGTAATATTAATTGTATCTATTTCTCCTTAAAATTTAAAATTAGGCAAATGCTTTCAAATTAGGTTTTAAATGAGATATGCGTGATTGAGTTGTTCTAGATAGTTCCAGAGCAAAGTTCAGGAACTTGCAGAAGTGTGAAGAAAACTTCCTTATACTTACTAGGTGAGAGGGCATGGGAACAAGAGAGTAAGAAACCCAAGCCAGGCAGAGGCGGCACACGCCTTTAATGCAGGCAGAGGTAGGTGGATCTCTGAGTTTGAGGCCAGCCTGGTCTACAGAGAAAGTTCTAGGACAGGCAGGATAACACAGAGAAACCCTGTCTGGGGGGGAAAAAGACATAAGGCAAAAGCAGGGAGTTTTCTTTTTGGAAAAAAGGGCTGAGGCTGGGTCTGAGATCAGTATGCAGGGGCAGGAAGGATGTGAGCTGAACTCGACAGACATCCACTGCACACCTGCAAGGAAAGACCGCTAAGAATGGGGTACAGAGATGAGTCTAACCTGCCTCTGTCTGGAAGATGCTCACCGCGTGCTATGTTCCATGCTGTCGAGCATTTTCCTGGCTCACAAGAGACTCCACATTTACTGGACAGATGAATTTAGGCCTCTTGCTCCAGCTATCAAGCGACAGGGACATGGGGAAGCCTATTAAGGTCCTCAGGACTGGACAGCAAGTGCTCCTAGCTGCTGACTCTCCAACCTCACAACAGAATTCAAAATTACCCTGGTCTGGTGGTGCAGGTCTGTAATCCCAGCACTTGGGAAGTGATGACAAGAGGATCAGGAGTTCAAGTCCAACCTGGGCTACACGGAGCCCTATGTCAAACAAGTGGTTAGGATAGCAGAGCACTGGCCTACCATGTTTGAAGTCCTAGGTTCAACACCTAGCACTGCATAAACTGAGCACTGTATGCCCGTAATCCCAGCACTCTGGGATCACCCTTGGTCGCATAGAGCATTCCAGGCCAGGCTGGGACACATGAGACCATGCCTCGCCTCTAAACCAGAACAGACCAGCAATGTAATTCAGCAGGTAAAGTCAGGACCACCAACCTCATGACCTGAGTTCAATTTCCCCAACCCATGGGGTGGAAGGAAAGAAATAGCCCCCGTAAATTGGCCTTTGGCTTCCGCGAGTAATAAGTAATGAACAGAATTAACAATCGAGTGTAGAACAGAAGAGGTAGTTCAGCAGTTAGGAGCGCTGACTCTTCTTCCAAAGGGTCCTGTTTTAATCCCAGCACTCAAGAGGCAGAGGCAGGTGGATTTCTGAGTTTGAGGCCAGCCTGGTCTACATAGCTATTTCCAGGATAGTCAGGGTGACACAGAGGGCTATTTGTGTAAGGAGGTCAGAGGACATTTTGTGGGAGTCAGTTCTTTCCTTTCACTTTGTGGGTCCTGGGGATTGAGCCCAGGTCATCAGCCTTCTGGGGCAAGCACCTTTTCCTACTTAACCATCCTCTCTCTCCTCTCACTTTTGTCTGGAGACCCAGGTTTTTCTTTTTTTGGTTTTTTAAGGCAGGATTTCTCTGTAGCTTTGGAACCTGTCCTGAAACTAGCTCTTGTAGACCAGGCTGGCCTCGAACTCACAGAGATCTGCCTGCCTCTGCCTCCCAAGTGCTGGGATTAAAGGCATGTGCTACCACCGCCCGGCTCAGGTTTTTCTTTTCTTTTTTCTTTTTTAAAAGACAGAGTCTTTGGCTCAGAAACTAAGAGTACTGGTTGCTCTTCCTGGGTGCTGGGTTGGAGTTCCAGTACCCACATGGTGGCTTACAACCTTCTGTAGCCCCGGTGCCAGGAGATCTAATGCCATCTGGCCTCCTTGGGCATCAGGTCCACACATGGTGCACAGACCCACAAGGACAAACTGTCTACACATAAAGCACTTCCCCAACTGTGTATCTGGGATCACAGGTGTGCACTGCCTTGGCTAGTCTAGGTGGTGTTAGGGAGCCCAAGGCTTCCTGCTGGCCAGGCACACACTGTAATATCGATGCCTGCCATCTTTGTTTTTGCTATATTGCTCTGAACTTCTGGCTCCAGACGAGCTGAGCTTCTTTCTGTCTCAGCCTCCCAAGTAGCTGAGATGTCAGGCACCCAACACTGTGGCTCAGGAAAATAATTTATTAAAGGATGTTACACCCACATGGAAACAGTCTGAAGAACAGAGACTGACGTCTAGTGAGTCAGAAGCTTTAACAAAGGGTGAGAGGAGTTGATTAGGAAAAAGTACACCTCAAAGGCCTTTTTACTTCCTTCTGCAGGGACTAGGGATTTCCCCCTACTGATAAGGTCTCAGGTATTCCAGGCTCCTCTCTGACTCAGGATGACCTTGAGTTTAGTGTGTTTAGTTGACGGACGTAAAGGTAAGCCCCGGGTGCACAGGGTACAGGATCTCCTGGAACTGGGGTAACCAGCACGGGTGCTGTCAGGCGAACATGGGTCCTATGGAAGAGCCGCGTGTGTTAATGCTAGCCATCTCCCGAGGTGGAGGTGTGCCCTTGAGTTTGTGATCACCTCCTCAGTCCTGGGATTCAGGCAGTGCAGGACAAGGGGTCCAGGGCTTCCTGCTTGCCAGGCAAGCCCTCTACCACCTACGCTGCATCACCAGCCCTCCATGGAATCTTTGTACAAGTGTTTTGCTTGCACGAATGGTGTACCATACCCATGCCCGTTGTTCACAGAGGCTGGAAGAGGACACTGGGTCCTCTGGAAGAGCGCGGTGCTGAGCTGGCACCCCACCTCTGGACTCCTTTACTTCTGAAACAAATGCAGAGAATCCGAGAATTGACTGCTACATTCGGGAAGGATTATGCGGGCATCCCTCCTCAGAAATCCTTGTCCACGTCTTCACAGGATCAGCAGCTACCTAGAATGGAGATACCCCAATCCTCCTGGTCTTTGAAAACAGGACAGGAACCTGCAAGTGGAATTCGCTGTCACCCATTCTCCAGCACAAGGGAATGCACAGATGAAACCTCTCCTGCTGAAGCCTGGAGCTCCTCGAGTGGTGGTGGTGTGGTCATATGCCATTTATTCTGAGCGCCTATTTGGCCAACTTCAATAGGCAATAACTCATTTACTAAAACATGTAAACGACCTCAGCACCAAAGCAGCCAAGTGGAAAACTGCCTTCACCACACACTCCAGAAGATGCTGCCTTCGGTTTTGGCAGAGGCGGCTGGGAAAAGCCCTCACTCTGCCTTGGAAACACATCTGGGCTCCTGGCTGCAGCTGTGATCCAGGAGAAGACAGCAACACCCGGTACCAACTTTTCTCCTTATATAGAAAGACCATCCATCCAGGAACTACCACCCTTCAGCCTCACAGGGAGGAGCCAGGGGCAGACAGGAGAGGGGAAGTTTCAGTTTCCTGTCACTCAAAGCTCTACTCACAGTGGCATCTTTCCATCACTGCTACACAAGTGAAGGCTGCCGTGCTTGCGGGAAAGCTGAAGACATTGGCTCAAAGTCACGGTCTCTCACGGAATTCACTGACTAACTGGGTTAACTCTGGGGATCCTCTGGTTTCTGCTCCCCTAGTGCTAGGGTCCAGATGTGGACGCTGGGGAATCCACTCAGGGTCTCATGCTTGTGTGACAAGCATTTGACCCACCAAGCCAGATCCCCAGCCACACACCCCGGCCTCTAACAGGACAGTAGCTCCTAACTGGACGGCTGCAGTACCCACTCAGCACATGCTGTTGGCTGCACACACATGGACCCTTAGAGATAATGTTCTAGGGGCAAAAGCAGACCCAACACTAGAAAACGGACAAATGAATTGTAAGTTCCCTTCCTTTTGTTGGTGGCTCTAGCGATTGAATCTACAGCTTTGCGCATGCTAGGTTCTACTATGAACCGTGTCACGGTCCAGAGGACCCTCAAGAAATTAGACTATAGCGAGGAAGAGATGACCCCCGTTGGTACACCCACTGATCTCGCCTCTTCTACACAACCCCACACAGCCCCTACTACTATTGTTTCTCTCAAACTGGGGGTCTCATCTAGGCCAGGTTGGCCTTCAACCCCTGGTCCTCCTGCCTTTACCTCCCAAGTGCTGGGATTACAGGGCATGCCACCACACCGGGCTTCACCCACTCTGGGTATCTGCTGCCAAGTTTTCTGATTGGCGCATGCCTTTAGTCCCAGCACTCAGAAGGCAGACAAGTGGATCTCTGTGAGTTCGAGGCCAGTCTGGTCTATAGAGTGAGTTCTAGGACAGGATCTAAAGATACAGAGGAACCCTGCCTTGAAAAACCCAAACCAAAAAAAAAAAAAAAAAACAATCCAAAAATCACCAAGGAGTACCACCATATTCTGCCCTCTCCCCTCTAAAGTGCGGCTAACAACATGCCATGAGGAAATTAAAAGAACCATTCAAGGTGTGGGAGCATTCTGAAAATGAAGGTACATGGTTTTAATCCTAGGACTCGGGAGGCAGAGGCAAGCAGATCTCGGTAAATTACAGACTAGCCAGGGCCACAAAGTGAGACCTTGCTCCAAAATTGAAAAAAAAAAAAGGCCTATATAAACACGAATTGTTTAGTAATCATTGTTACCACCCCGAGCACTCTGGGAATCCGACCAGACAGGAAGGCTAGGGAGGGGAAAACGCCTGACTTCTGAGGCAGTGGCCTTGGTTTTCTGCTGCCTTCCTTTCTCCACCAACTCAGTGATCACAAGATGCAGCTTGAACTTTTGCACTGATTTCTACATAACAGGGTGCGTAAGCAGGGCAGTGCCAAGGCCTACAAGGCTACTTCCTTGTCCGTGCCCTCACCACCCACAAACTGCTGAACCTCCTGTTCTCAATGCCCTCCTGGGTTGCAGTAAGGATTAAGTGACTAAGTACAATACACTTGACGAGACACTGAAAAGTGTTCGGTACCAAGCAAGCAATCATCAGTTACAGCAACTCCCTGCTTCCTGGTTCAGGGTGCAGCAGAGAGGTCCCTGGGAGCCCTCAGCACCGCGGAGTGTAAAGTGCCACATGGCCTGGGAGAGGGAAGGGGCCATGCAATGGGCAAAACAGGTCCTTGGGGAGAGCATTGCCACACTGTGGGCGACTCTGCTGGAGGCCCAGGCGGGCTTACTCTCCAGCGGGGAGGGAAGGGGCTGCGGGAGAGGCCGTCTCACTTTATTTTCCCTTTTTGAAGTGACTGGGTCAGGCAGTGTGGAGTACATTCTTAAACTCACCACTAGGGAGATAGAGGCAGGTGAATCTCTTTGAGTTCGAGGCCAGGCCTGGTCTACAGAGTGAGTTCCAGGACAGCCAAGGCTATACAAAGAAACTGCCTCAAAAAAAAAAGAACAAAAAAAGATGACTGGGTGGAGAATAGCATTCCTTGGGGACATGGCCAGCAAGCCCGGCTCAGGCCGAGGAGCTGGAGGACAGCAACAACAATCTAACCTCCAGGGAGAATCATGGTCACCCCTTTTTTCAAATGCCTAACTGGCCTTACTACCTCAAAATAGTTTTCTTTTTGATCTGAAACAGCCTAGAACACAATTAAGCAACGCTGACCAGCTGGGTCAGCCCAAAGGGGCCCACAGGAAAAGACTGTAAACGTCACATTGGGATAGTGGGGGAGGGAAGAATGGCTACAGAGGCCTCCAGAAAACCATCAACTGTCTCTTGGCTAGATGGCTGAGAGGTCCAGGAGGCTAGAGCCCCTCAGAATTCTGGAATGTGGTTTCCAGTGCAAATAAGGTCTGGTTTGCAGAAATGGTGCTGGAATGTGTCCAGGCACTTCCTGTCTGTTCTTTAAGTCACTTGGAAATGACTAACAAATAGGTTGGACACCTGGCTTCAAATGGAGACGGGGATTTCCATACAGACCCTGCACCGTAAAATTCTCTTCCTTCCTGAAGCAATTGAGATCAGGCCTGAAATGTACCCTACAGACTCCAGGGTCCTACAGTGGCTCCTGGCGAAGTTAGAGCAAATGCTAGACTCCAGGAGACGGCCCTCATGTGTGAAAAGTGCTGCTGAGAGGACTCGACGTCCAGGTTCGAGAGCCACTCGCTGGTGGGTCTGGATAACGAACATCCAAAGCTACGTTTTTGTCTGTTCCTAGGTCAGCCTCCGGACTGGAGAATTTAAGCTCAGCTCGGAAGTGAATCCTGGCGGAGAGCAGGAGCCATCTAAAAACAACTCCCTTTTATTTTAGTATTAACACCCACACAGAAATCTGTGCAGGTCAAAGAGCGAGGACAGTTGGCACCTGCCTATCAAGCCGTGTGCAGTTCTCAAGGCCGAGGAGGCAGTAGCGCTGGCTTCTGTAAGGTCTTTTCCCAGAACAGGTTAAATATGCAAATGCACGCTGGTGGGTATCTGCTGCAATTCCTGGCCGCACCTCCAAGGCAAACATATTACCTCAGATGGACTCTTGGCCCTGCAGGGAAGGGACTGGAACCCAAGCCCCTGTCAATTGCAGGACTAGCACACATAGACTATAGGTCCTCTTCTGGGTTGTCTGAGAATAAAGGCAGGGGCGTTTTCAGACACAACAGATCCCTGGAGCACATCATGCCATAAAATACGGCAGAATGGCAGAGGAGGCCGGCTAGTATGAGATAGGAAATTGGCCTTAAAAAATGATCCTAAATTCTTTGATTAATTCTTAGCTGCACATTCAAGGTAACAATTCAAGTCAGGTAATGTGTTACCTATGATCGGAACAGTCCACAGGCCGAGGCAGACCAATCTCATAGGCTACAGTGCCGCCAGCACGTGCACACGAACCAAGTTATTCATGAAGACAATGAGTAGCTTTCTGTGTCTATTAAAAAAGGCCAGGCTGGGTGTAGTGGTGCACGCCTTTAAGCCCAGCACTTTGAGTTTGAGGCCAGCCTGGTCAGCAGAGTTACAGGACGGCCAGGGCTACACAGAGAAGCCCTGCCTTGAAACAAGCAAAACAAAAAGCTCTGACGTGCCATCAAATCTTTATTTTAAGCAGATTCACCTAGTAAGCCATACTAGACAACCTGGATTTAGTTTATTCTAAGGTTCTGAAAGCTGTTGTTTCTATTTCAAACTTTCTGACGTCTACTCAAGCTGCAGTGTGTCTGTGGAGGTTCAAGGATAATTTGCAGGCGCTGGTTCTCCTTCCACCATGTGGGTGGGCAGACTCAGCAGTAAGCACCTTTATCTGCTCAGCCAATAGGCAGGCCCTATTCCCTTTTTTCTACCTTCTAGTAAATTCTTTTACTTTCAAAACCTCTCCCTTCTTTTATTCACCCCCCCCCCCAAGATAGGATTTAACTGTGTGGCCTTGGCTGTCCTGGAACTCACTCTATAGATCAGGCTGACCCCGAGCTCACAGAGATCTGCCTGCTTCTGAGTGCTGGGATTGAAAGCACGTGCCCCCACTGCCAGGATTTCTCCCTTTTGAGCTAGGGTCTTACTGGCATCAATTGCAAGACTGCAAAGCCTCAGATTCCCTAGCGCTGAGATCACAGGGATGAGTCACCAAGTCTGCTTATTAATTTTGCTGTTTTCTCTTGATACATTATCATGTAGCCCTGGCTGTTCTAGGGCTATGTAGGTCAGGATGGCTTCAAACTTGGCAAAATCCCAAATGCTGGGATCAAAGGTGAGTCACCATGACTAGCCTAATTTGAACTTTTTTTTCCGAGACAGGGTTTCTCTGTGTTGCTTTAGAGCCTGTACTGGAACTAACTCTAGTAGACCAGTCTGGTCTTGAACTCACAGAGATCTGCATGCATTTGCCTCCCGAGTACTGGGATTAAAAGTGTGCACTACACTTGCCCGGCTTCCCCCAACCCCCACCTGTTAACAGTCAAGGCTGTCCTGGAACACTCGAAGAGTGGATTAGTCTGATCTTGAACTCACTAAGACCCATCTTCCTTTGCCTCTCAAGGGCTGGGATTAAAGGTGTGTGCTGCCACTGCCCGGCTCTAATTTAAACTTTTAAAAATACTTTTCTGGGCTTTGTGACAGAGATGCCCAGCACCAAGACTGAAGACCCGAGGTTGGTTCCTGAGACTCGTGCAGTAGGAAGAGAGAACTGATACCCATAAGGTGTCCTCTAATTTTCATGAACTCACTGTGGTATGTGTACACTCACACAAAAAATAAAGTGCTGTTTACATTAACAAAACACTTGAGGCTGGAATGAAGTTTACTAGTATCATGTATGTAGCAAGCCAAGGGTCCATCCCCAGCACTGGAAAGGAGACACACACAGACACACAGGAACACACAACCTCCAAAACATGGTGCCCCTCAAAGCAAAGTAAGACTTGTTTGGTCAAATACACTTTTTCACTTACTACAAAAGCCTGTCTAAGATGACACAGGCTCCGAGAGAGCTCAGCTGTGTGTGCTCAGCACTGCCAGAAGTCTAGGTTGTAATTCAGAGGACCCGCAAACAAGTTTCTGGTCGAGCGAATACATTATAACATCTCTGCATGTGTATAAGATAATCTTTGATAATTTAAAAACTGAAGACAGCAGGGCGGTGGTGGCGCACGCCTTTAATCCCAGCACTCGGGAGGCAGAGGCAGGTGGATCTCTGTGAGTTCGAGGCCAGCCTGGTCTACAAGAGCTAGTGCCAGGACAGACTCCAAAGCTACAGAGAAACACTGTCTCGGGAAAACTAAAAAAAATAAATAAATAAAAATAAAAACTGAAGACAAGAGCTGGAAAGCTGTTAGAGGCCCGGGTTCAGTTCCTGACACCCACACTAGGTAGCTTACAATCACCTGTGATTCCAGGTCCAGGGCACACAATGCCCTCTTTTGACATTGTAATACATGCTCACAATGCATTAATTAAAAATAATAAAATCTTGATGATAGGTCATCTTATTGATGATCAGTCTATAAATCTGGAGCTAAGGTCAGGTGTGGTAGTCCTAGCACTTGGGAGTTTGAGGCTAGCCTGGTGTACACAGTACCAAGACAGGACTACACAGAAAAACCCCGCCTCCAAACAAATGGACAAGCAAAAGAACAAAACAAAAACTGAAGTTTAGGGGACATTTACAGCAGGCAGCTTACCGAGCTTAAGGCAGCGTGTGGACTCGATGGGTGCCAGCAGAGAGCCTGTGAACAGGATTTTCCTCCTGCCCTTATGCCACAGACCACAGAGCCTGCTGGGACTCACTACAGGATGTACTCCATACCTAGCAGGCATGGAAATGCCATTTGCATTCTTAACTTTTTCTAGATTGTTAGGAGCCTGTGGGACTAGGCCAGTAGTTCTCAACTTTCCTCATGCTGTGACCCTTTAATACAATTCTTCATGTTGTGGTGATCCCCAACAACAAAACTACTTCATTGCTTCTTCATAACTGTAATTTTGCTACTGTTATGAATTGTAATGTAAATATTTTTGGAGACAGAGGTTTGTCAAAGGGGTCATAACCCACAGGTTGAGAACTACAGCACCAGGTGCCCATTATCCAAGTAAATGAAAACATCCTTTTCTAGAGCTCTGCCATTCAGGGTATGCACACATGCAGATTCCAGAAAGTCATGGAAGTCAGGCCTGATGCCTCCCATTCTCACGGTAGTGCTTGTGGGTATAGACTGCTGCTGGGCCATTTAGCTGGGATGCAGTAAAAAAATGAGACTTACGAGGAAAGAGTTGGAGTGCCCAAGCCCTCTCATGTTCAAGGACTATCAAGTCATCGCTCTTGCAAGTCTTCTGGGCTCCTACTGGCTCAAGTTAAGTAGTAATGTGTTTTGAGGCATGTAGCTGAATCTATGTTAGTGGTTAATGGAACCAGGCAGCCACTGGACAGAGGGTTATTACACTGCTACAGTGGGATCCAGGACACATGAACAGGGTATGGGATTTGATTAGTCTCCTAGACTTTGAGCTTAAAAAATAGTTTTTCTTTCTCTAATATTCTACCCTGAATCAAGTTTATAAATAAATCCCAAAGATTTAATATAATACAAATATAGTTCATACTCAGCCTCCTTTTTCTTCAAGTAAACACAAAATAAAATAGTGAAGGAGATGAAACAACAGGAACCCAGCATGGCGATTCTGATGTTAGATAGCCAAGACTATATAAATTATATTGGTCTAAGCCCAGCACTTTTGAGTTCAAGACTAGCCTGGACTACACAGTGAGACCTTCCCTCAAATAAACAAATAAGTAAGTAAGTAAGTAAGTAAATAATCCATCTGTTAATTTGGGTACTGCTTTTCAAGTTTGATCAGTCCCTGAAAAAACCAAAACCAAAACAACCCAACCAAACAAAAATCAACCAGTCAACCAAAAACAAAGTTAAGTAACAACCTTTCCAAAATCCATGAGGCAAGATCACTTTTCATTTTATTTATTTAGTTTTGATCGTTACTACCCCAATTTCCTAGTTAGTCTTCTCTCGATACTGCTGCAGTACCTTCAAGTGTCATTAGATGTAAGGACCATATTATTGACTGTAAACCATGAGGCGGGGTTATGTTTGAATGAAAACATTTGATGTGGATGATCAGATGAAAGATACCAAAATGTCAGACAGCCCATCGACTGCTGTTGCCATGAGATTCAACAGTCAACATCAGTCTGATAAGCTACCCGACAAGGTGGTACAGCCATGCAGATGTCACGACGGTTGGCAAGCAAGAGGTGCCCAGGCAGGACTTAAAGCAAAGCAAGCATCTCTGGTCTGCCGAGGCTTAACACCAATTCTAGGAAAGAAAGTGGTTTATTTTCCTACCAAGCAAAACAAAATGAATAGGGTCAATCAGAAAAATGTCAAAGGAAAATCACATTAAGAATAAAACACAGAAACACACAGAAGTAAACTTCCACCTGTTAATGTTAGATACAAACGGCTAAAACGAACACCAACATGAAAGATGGTTCTCACTAGTGCCCTTTGAGTTATACATCACTACTTCTTTTTTTAATATAAAGCAAGAGATTCCCATGCTAGGTGAACTTCACTCTCTGGGTCCAGCATAACAAGATATCTTGGTGGTGGTTCTTTGAGGCAATCAATTAAAGCTTAGGCAATTCTAGTTTTAAGTATATTTGGCAAGGCTGCAACTCACTTGGTAGAAGTGAAAAAGAAGCAAAAAACCATAGCACTAAAGAAAACGGACACAATTTCGGAATGATCAAAGATGTCTTTATAAAGTTTTTCATGACTTCATTCTAAATATACAGAATAAAAAATAGTGTACTCATTTGTGAGACACCAACCAGATTTTCCTTATACCTGTCTCAAAATTTAAAGATCAATTTCCCCAGAGGGTGTGCAATGCATCATAAAATGGCCTTTTTTTGAGGGTGGGAAAGGAAGGCATATTAAATTGTTCCATGATAGACATGCAAAACTGCTATCCAATATATATAACTTATATACATTTGATGACTTAGAAAAAAACAATCATTTGTGACAAGCCTAAAAAGCCTGTCATATTTAACATATTTTAGAACGTTTAGCCTGGCAGGAGTTCTCCAATTGTACCATGTGGGCCCTTTGAAAGTAAGAGAAGGGCAATTTTTGTTGCGTCTGCAGCATAGCATCGCATCCACCCTAAGGAAATACAATGTGGATTGGACGGAGGGTGGAGACCTTACCTTAACACATAAGGAAAAGTATGTCAGTGTAAAAGACGGACTAAACTGCTTCGGGAAGAATGTTTTAAAAATCAATACAGGCTGGAAAAGGGGATCTTCCTTCCTGGTTAAAGCTCTCCCAATGTGAAGCAGGACCCCTCCATGCTAACTCATGGAGATAAAAACTTTCTCTGCTTATTTAGTTTTCTCCTCTGAGTTCAAGCGCTGCTGGACTCGTTTGGCGTAACTTTGTGCCATGGAGTTAATGATAGACAGGATAAAGTAACACACCATGACCACGACCAGCTTCTCAAACATCCAGGACAACCAGTTTTCTCCCTGCAGGAGAGAAAGCAGAACAATTCAAGAAAAAGGCTTTCTACCGTTCAACAGCCAGAAGGATATTACTTACAATACTTCAAGAGAAATGATGAGAACTTGAGGGTTGCCTAGACAACCCAAACAATTCGATACCGTTCTTTAGGTATCCTGAAATTTACACTTGGCCTCCCTGAGTTCACTCTGCTGGATGCACAGCTGATGCTAACTTGTATAGTTTAGGGAGTGGGGGAGGATGGCTATTCTTTTATACTGGACCCCGGGAACAGTGGTTTGGTTAGAGTCCACTCTCTACAGCTGCCTTGCAGATCTTGCTGGGGAGGGGAAAAAAACCTCAAGCTTTGTTTTAAGTTAGAGCTGCTTTTAACACATGAATGGAAGCCGTGTGGACGACTGACGGCAGCAAAGGGCTACAGGAAGTCTAAAGTCAATGAAAACAACCGCTTTCCTCCCGGCTTCTTGGTTCAGGTTGCTCCTTATCCCTGCTGGTTCTTTCCTCTCTGCCTTAGAACTGCTGACAAAACGGTCAGGCTTAGTTTATTCAAGTTAGAAGGGTCAGCTGTGGTAGGAGGCTTGTTTTATTTGAAAAAGTAAAAAGAAGAAAGCAAACAGTGGCTTTCTCACAGCAGAAATGAAAAAGGATATTCATGTTCATGTTACCTAATACTTGGTGATGGTAAAATTTCTAACGATTTTACCCGATCTGGAAGTGTATGTAATAACTCAATTAAGATCAAGACAACACTGTACACAACAGAACCACTGTCTTCAATTACCCTAGTCTTGTTTCTGAAAACCCCCGAGAGACACAAAGACACATTCCCCGGTGGAGAATACACAGTGCCCCAACTCCTGCTAACACACTGACAACAGCCTCACTCACTCTGCCTAGAAACCGGGAGAGAAGAGAATCGAATTTGAGTCTGAAGCTGCTGAGTGGGGGAAGCCAGAAGAGGGTCCTCACCTGTGGGCTGCCCACTTCGCTTCGGTGGTGGAGCTTCTGCCGCTGCGCCTCCAGGTACTCCTGAAAAGGTTTCTGCAGAGACGGACCTATGCCGGGAACAGCACTGGAAGCAGGTACCAAAGCACAAGCAAAGACACATTTGGGAAGAAAAGCAAGAGAAACGTTAAAGAAAATCCATTTACCAACCCCCCCCCCAGCCTAAAAAAAAAAAAGCAGGGATTGCATAAAAAGAACAAACTATGACAAACAGAGCAGAAACAATCCCCTGAAGCGTGGCTAGTGGATAAAAATCCTCCTTCAAACAACTTCAAACATTAACATATCTGGGAGAAACTAGGAATGCGAGCCCAGAGCCGCCGAGTGAGCGCAGCGCGGCGGAGACTGCACACTGGTGTGGCACAAAGAATAAAATGAATGACTTCTGAGAAGTCCCACATTTATCACCACTAGTTCCTGTAAGAACTGGTTTAAACCGATTAATAAGGAAATGACTTATGCTTGTGTCATCTCTAGTTAAAAAAGAAACTGCCCTCCCTCCCTCTGACTGTCCCATCTTCTCAGGAGGGGGTGGGGGTGTAGTGAGTGTGTGTGGGGGGGTGGGAGGTGCTTTCTCAATCCAAGTCCTTATTAGGACAATCCCTGCGTCATCCTTATCCAAAAAGAATGCATTAGCACATTCGGAAGGCACCTCCCCCTCCCCAGAAGTCAGTGATTAACAAAGGAACAAAGAAGGAAGTACGGACCTTGAATCATTTCACGGCTTATGATGGATGTTTGCACAGAAACTTCTGTACATTACTAAACAGCCTGTTCCAAGATGTCTGGATAGCTCTCTCTGATAAGGCTCTGGACCAAGCAAGCTCCCCAGAGTCCGTGGAGCCAGTGCTGTAAAACCGGTCTGGCAACTGAAGCTCCCAGGCTACCAGGTCTCTTTTTCTTTTGATAGCTAACAGGCTTTTTAAAATGGGACTGTGGGGGCAGTTTTGAAAAAGTAAACATCCTTATTTCCTGTACCCTTTACTTTCTCATCTGTCTTATTTGCTAACAGGCAAACAAGCCTATATTTTCTCTAGGGCCAGTGAGAGTGCGGAAGGCGCACGTGTGCAGTGCCCAGTGCTACTGAGAAGAGTACTGACTCCAATGAACTCTTTTTTTCTGGAACAATTAAGTTGCTGTTTACAAGAGCAGAAGAACAAAAGAAGACTTTTCTTTTTTTCTTTTCTTTCTTTCTTTTTTTTTTTTTTTTACAGTAACAGCTTCCCAGCTGCTGGACATTCCATTTCTTTCCTTTCATTCAATTACCTATTAATCACTGAACACTTACACGAGTCTCTGCTTTGTGTCCATGATATAGAAAAGGGATAGCCAACTCAAATAAACATCTCAAAACAAAGTGCAGCTGGCGAATTCTCCCACTCATGCAGTCCCAGCACTCAGGAGGCAGAGGCAGGCAGATCTCTCTAAGTTTGAGGCCAGCCCAGTCTACAGAGTGAGTTCCAGGACAGCCTTGTTTCAAAAAAAGAAAAAAACAGAAAAAGAAAAGAAAATGTGTGGACAGATACACTGACTTTGAATGAAACAGGTGCACAAGAGCTGGGAGACTCACTCCTCTTCATGGGTCAGTTCAGGCAGGCGGCCTTACTTTCCTTCCTTCCCCCCCCCCCTCTCTCTCTCTTTCTTTCTTTCTTTCTTTCTTTCTTTCTTTCTTTCTTTCTTTCTTTCTTTCTTTCTTTCTTTCTTTCTTTCTTTCTTTCTTTTTTGAGACAGGGTTTCTCTGTAGCTTTGGAGCCTGTCCTGGAACTAGCTCTTGTGGACCATGCTGGTCTCAAACTCACAGAGATTTGCCTGCCTCTGTTTCCTGAGTGCTGTGTGCCACCACCGCCCAGCTTAAATGAGCTTTTACCTGCATGTATATATTTGCGTGTGTAGGGTGCCACAGGATGCCAGAAAAGGGCTCTGGATCCCCTGGAACTGTGAGTCAGCATGTGGGTGCTGGGAACTGAACCCTCTACATGCCCAACAGGGCTCCTAACTTCTGAGCAATCTCACCACCAGTTCTTTCTCACTCTTTTGTTAAGATAAAGTTTCACTAAAGCCCTGGATGGCCTGAAATTCACAGAGACCTGCCTGCTTCTGCTTTCTGAGTGCGGGGGATTAAACAGATACGTTCTACCATGTCCAACAGAGGACAACTCTTGGTTCTTTCCTTCCTCCTCCTGCGTGGGTCCTATCATTCTAACTCAGGATGTTAGGCATCTCAACCTGCTAAGCCATCTCACAGGAGACAGGGTTTCTCTGTATTGTCCGGGAACTCAGAGCTCCTCCCCCTGCTTCCCAAGTGCTGGGAGTAAAGGCGTGTGCTACCATGCCCAGCATCACAACGTATTCTTGTCCCAGAGTTTTTGAAAGAAAGACAAAAAACCATTGCAACAAGTACTTTTACCACTAAGCCATCTTTCTACGGCCCACTCCCCCCATCTCCCCGTCTTTTCAGACCAGGGCTCAAGCAGCTCAGGCTAGGCTAGAACTTATTATTCAACCTAGACTTCACTCTACCTCCAGAGTGCTGGGATTACAGGCCTGCACCTCTACACCCTATTTATTCAAGGCTGGGATTGGATTCCTAGCTTCATGATGCTAGGAAAACACCCGACCAGCAGAGCTACATCCTTAGCCACAGCTGTCACTCTTAACACACATTTAAAACAAACTACAACAGTCCATAAATTCATTCCTCAAGTTATGTGTGAGCAGGAGACTAGAAGCAAGAGTCTATTCTGACACGCTAGGAGTAGTGTGCTTGCAGGTGTGCGCGCATGCACGCGTATATGAGTGTGTGTGATTACAACACATTACAGTTCAGCGTCCCCTTGTGCACACAGCTCAGAACTCTTTATGTCAACCCTCAGGGTGAAGTCCTCCACCTGCCATTAGGTGGTGGAGTTCAAAGAGTTCAAAGAACTAGTTTGGTGATACAGAGGAATACAACGTTGAAGAAGAACAAATACAAGCAGAACTATGCTTTAGTACTTAACTTTAACTAGCTTTATAAATAGCTATTTACTGCTGGGCGGTGGTGGCGCACGCCTTTAATCCCAGCACTTGGGTGGCAGAGGCAGGCGGATCTCTGTGAGTTCGAGGCCAGCCTGGTCTACAGCGGGGGGGGGGGGGGGGGCATGGATAAAAAATTTTGTGGATGACTTGGGAAGCAGAGGGAACTTCCGAAATGGAGGTCAGCCTGGCCTACAAAATGAGTCCCAGTGTAGCCAGGGTTACACAGAGAAATCCTGCCCTGAAAATAAATAAATAACCCATCCCCCAAACTAATTTTTTTTTTTTTTGTGAATGGTAGGATTTGATATTTTGTTTCTTGTTACTGACTTTTAGAACAAGGGGGAAGAAATAAAAAAAAGAACCAACAAAACTAAACAACAAAAACCAATCATAAACTCTTAAAAGAAAACCCCCAAGAAACTCTAAAGCTCAGAACTCAAACTTGATTTAAGATGACTGTTTCCCATGGTTTTGGACCTAAGTATATGTTAGCACAGACAGAAGTCAAACTTCTTGGCAAACAGTAATTACTGTTATAAAAAGAAGAAAGAAGAGAAACCATCTGTATGTAGTGTCTCACACCTATAATTGCAGCACCTAAGAGGATGAGGCGGGAGAAATGCTCAAGTTTGAGGCCACAGTGGCCACAGCCTGGACAATAGTGTGAGACCCCATCTCAAACCAAACAATACAAATAATAAATACACTCAAAATAACATGAGGGGAAGAAAAGAGTCCTGACCAGTTTGTAAGTAAACTTTTATTTTTAAAATAATTTTTAGAGCACATTTAACTCTATTCATGTCTCTAACAAGACTGCGCATTCTGAACTCTCTTCTATCTCCTCATAAAGGCTTGCATTACCTTCTGTTCTCAGATACGCCAGGAACGGTCAGTCCTGAGGAAGCCCCAGAGCTGGCAGAGGTTGGGGAAGAGTGGGTGGGATGACTATTCCATAATGTGCAAGTTGTCATTTGTTGCTTAATACAGGTCCTATACTTTTTCCAAGTACACTAGAATCCATCAGTTATTATTATTATTATTCATGGGCATTCTTCTAAACTTTGTTTCAAGTTGGTTCACTACATATAAAACCACACTTAAGTACCTTTGAGTTACTTCTCCATCATGGGGAGAACAGCCAAGCTAGACCCTGCTATGAAACTGAGCCTTTCCTTACACTCACGACTCTGTTTGGACTTTCCTAGTCAAATGTGCTTTTTGCTAGTGTATTGTTGTGACATGGGGGCATTGTACTTAATAGAAATATGAGCTGAAAAAAATACTGTTTTGCTGAAAATGAGAGAACATGCCTATAAAACCTGCACTGGGCAAACTGAGGCAGGAGGATAGCAAGTTCTAGATCAGGCTAGAGTACACGGTGAAAGCTTGTCAAATAAGGCCATCCAGAATGCTCAGTGGGTTAGGTGCTTGTCCACAAGCCTGACAGCCCATGCTTGGTCCAAGGTGGAAAGAACACCGACTTCTATAAATTGTCGTACACACACACACACACACACACACACACACACACACACACACACACATGCTGGGCATGGTGGCATAAGCCTTTAATCTCAGCACTTGGGAGACAGAGGTCAGCCTACTCTACATAGTGTCCTCCAGGACAGTCAGAGCTACAAAGAGAGAACTTGTCTGTCTCAACGTGTCTCCACCAAAACAAACAAACAAACAAACAAAAATAAAACAAAAAACCCCAAAGCCAAACCAGCAAAAATGTACTATTTTGTTAAGCAGTAGAAATTCCTCTGACTACTGCAGGGGACATGAATGAACTTCCCCCAGGATCTCAGCATATAAATTATATCTTACTGTAAAAAACATACTGACATGGGTCCGAAATAGGAAATTATGGGTATAAGGTGATTTCTCTGTGCACCACTCTGAGGCTAAGTTATCTAGCAGCCCTCTGCTGAGTTCCAGACAGTAATCATCTCAAGGTCTGAACATGGGGGTCGTTGAAAACTCACAAATGGTCTTAGGGACACAACTTGGGTCATCATGTTTGGCATCAAGTGCTCTTACACACTGAGCCGTCTTACTGGCTCGAGACAAGGTTGCATGTAGCCCAGATTGGCTTGGAGCATAGCTAGGAATGCTCGTGAATGCCTGGTCCTCCTGCCTATCACATCCCAAGTGCTAAGATCAGAAGAATGGGCCACATCTGCCTTCTAAAATCCCCCCCCCTCTCCTATTTTTGGCTTTTCAAGGCAAGGTTTCTCTGTGTATCTCTGGCTGTCCTGGAACTCAAAGAGATTTGCCTGCCTCTGCCTCCCGGAATACTGGGATTAAAGGCGTGCGCCGCCACCACACGCTTCTAAAATCCATTTTAAGGCTTAATTAGCAGACGAAATGTCCAGGAGGAGAGCAAGCTATTCCTACAAAATCAATCTCCTCTCTTCCCCCTCCCTCTACATAGGCTGTCTTGCTAGAACTCACAGAGACCCACCTGACCCTGCCTCTCGAGTGCTGAGATTACAGGTGTGTACTGTTGTGTCCAACATTATTTTGTCTTTTTTTTTTGTTGTTTTTCTGTTTCTTCGAGACAGGGTTTCTCTGTAGCTTTTGGAGCCTGTCCTGGAACTAGCTCTTGTAGACTAGGCTGGTCTCGAACTCACAGAGATCGGCCTGCCTCTGCCTCCCAAGTGCTGGGATTAAAGGCGTACACCACTATCGTCCAGCTATCTTGTCTTTCTAATGGACAGCTATAAAGAGCTTTTTAGGAATCTGAACAGCCAAACCTGTGTTTGAACAGAAAGCTTTTGTCTTAAGAATTTTCTGGATTCAATTAGTAAATGAAATTTATCCTCTGGCTTTAGAGAATTCTTCCTTGCACTTTTTGTTCGGTTGTTTTTTGAGACAGCGTCTCAAAATATAGTCCAGGTGGGCCTTGAATACACATTCTCCTACCTGGGCTCCTTAAGTGCTGGGGTTAGGGGCATCCACCTAGATTTCCTGGAGAATTCTATTACTTACAAGACAGCTGGGTGCAGTCCAGAAGCATAGGAACACAGCCCTAAGTAGAAAACTATCTCCCCTCTCTTCTTCTGCGGGGGTGATGGCGGTGGACAGGTGAGTGCAGGCTAGCCTAGAGCTCTCAAGTCTTCTGAACAGAATGAGCCGGACATTTAAGGGAACAATGGGATGTGCTTAGGGATAAATAGGAGGCCCTTTCCACTCTGCTTCCATCATATGCAGACCTGTCTTCTACATAACGAGGAGTTAAGTCTCTTTCTTGGTAAGAGACTTGTAAATAATTCTGTTTTTAGAAATAGGTACACTCTAGTCAAACACTGTAGGGTTAAATTTTCCTTCTCACTCTCCCCAGACAGTGAGTGATCTAAACAGGCTTAACGGTTAGTATTTTAATGAGTTGTCATTTCCTGTCTGATAAAGATTCTCACAGTATTTAACCACCAGTTTCCCTGGGGACCAACCAATACTAGAGCTCTATTCATAGTGACTCAGAACCAACCTCAGACTCCTGGCCTTATTCAACAATGACAGATTACCCGACATCCTCCTATGAAGGTAGACTCCTTACAAAGAGTGGGGGAATTTATCAAGAAGCCTTGTGAAGAAGCCAAAGGCCATCTCCTAGGCCTGCACTAATATTTACAGCAGTCCTGCCCTCAGAGATTAGAGGGAGAAATCAGAAGACCTCAGCTATGACCTAATAATGCAAGAGCAAGAGTGGACGGGCACAGACTGAAAACCAGCACTGTGGGTTTGGTGTTCTGAGGCACGGTTTCTCTGTGGAGCCCAGGTTGTCCTGGAACTCACAGATATCTATCTCCCGAGTGCTGGGATTAAAGGCATGTGATGCTACTGCCCAGAGAAAGATAAACATTTTAACCTAGTAAAAAGAAGGTCTAGTAATTGAACACAGAATATAATCTATGAAGCTGATATATAACGGGGAAATTGGTGACTTGTATAATTTACTTCCTTTTTGGACCTGAACTGTGGTTTCTTTATTCACCAGGATTTTGGAAGAGTACTCCAACATAAAATAAATCCAGAGTGAGAATTACATACTACACTTAAAAATTCAGGGCTTCTTATATGACTTGTTTGGACTGATAGTCTCTGGCACCTTCTAAAATTTGCCGTGATTCAACCTCAGGGTTTGGGATTAAAACATCTTGAATTGCATTTGCATGTGTGCCCCTCTGTAACAGTTAAAACTTCTTTTGTATTCAAATTAGCTCACTGTGTAGCTGGTGGTATTATTATACACATGAAACCACCCTTTCTTCCAGGCTTGCTGGAAGACAGAAACTTCAGGAGCATGGTTGCTACTGCCTCAGTGAGTTTCTAGCACACAGGGTTTTGCTTTTGAACATTTGGGGTTGTTTCCTGTAAGAACCAGAACATTAGCTGCTACTCTCTCCAGCAGAATGCAGACCTGAGAATGAAGGGCAAAGGGGACTCTGCCAGTGAATGAAGGAGGAGTTGAAGGAGTGGTCTGCTGTGATGGGAAAAACAATCCTTCTGGTCTCATTCAAACAGCTGATTGAGACTGGCCCTCCACTGCCTTCTATTGTGCGGCCTCAGCTCATCTTAGAAATGCATCTTCATTTCAGTTTTCAAAGCAGAGAGGCTAACCAATGCATCAGGTTGCTTTTATTGGAGACAGAGTAATATTCTGTAGGTCAGAATGACCTGGAAATCATGGAAATCCTCCTGTCTCAGCTTTCTAAGTGCTAAGATTACAGGGGTGAGCTATCAGGCAAGAATTCTGACCTATTTCTATTGATATTTTCTCTTTATGTTGCTCTGACTATCCTAAAACTTGTTATGGAAACCAGGCTGGCCTCGAACTCAGAGATCCACCTGCCTCTGTCTCCAGAGTATAGGGACTGAAGGCGTGTATTCAGTATCACACCTAGCTAGTTTTTATATTTTTATCATTTTTTTCCAGCCTCCTTTTAATTTTCTCCTTTCTCCATCATGTGTATACCACCATACTCAGTTGCAAATTGTACTTTCTTTTTTCTTTCTTTTTTTTATATTTATTTATTTATTTATTTATTTATTATATATACAATATTCTGTCTGTGTGTATGTCTACAGGCCAGAAGAGGGCACCAGACCTCATTACAGATGGTTGTGAGCCACCATGTGGTTGCTGGGAATTGAACTCAGGACCTTTGGAAGAGCAGGCAATGCTCTTAACCACTGAGCCATCTCTCCAGCCCTGTACTTTCTTTTTTCTTGAAGTTTTTTTTTTAATGTGTATGTGTGTGTGCCTGAGTGCATGTATGTATGCACAGGTGCCTAAGAAGGTATGGATCCCATGAAGATAGTTACAGACAGTTGTGCCTCACCCAACATGTGTTCTAGGAACAGAGCCTGGGTCCACTGAAAAACCAGCAAGTGCTGTTAGTCACTAAGACATCTCTCCAGCCCTGTATGTATCTAAGGAGTATTTATAGGGTAATCCCCTTACCCTGTAAACTCGACACGTCTAACATAACTGGTTTTCAGCTGTACTACTCCACTAAAATGCTGATAGCTGTTTCTCTTTGACAGTCTAATTATGACACACCCCGGAGTCTATGACAGAAACGCTGAAGGGTTTCTCTAGACTACCGCAGACATAAGAAGGGCTGCTCTTGTCACCAGAGGAAGGTCACTTTAAAAGTAGTGTGTAGAACTGGATCCCTGAAGCCGGGCCTAAACTTTGTTTATCCTTTCCCAGAAATGAATGCTTGTAGTCCAGACTTCAATAGCCTTTTAAGAAAATTATTTCATAATTATAAATGTCAAAAAGAATCAGAGACATGAACTAGTTTACATTTTAGATTGAAAAGATAGTCAGGCAAGGTGGCCAGGGGCATACAATCCCAGGCAGAATTCTAGTGAGTTCAAGGTCAGCCTGGTTTACACAAAGTGAGTTCCAGGCCAGCCCAGGCCACACAAGGAGACCCTCTCTCAACAACAAGACATCAAACAACAACAACAACAAACTCAAACAGAAACAACAAAAAGCAAAGGTTGTGTTTTTCCTCCCATGGTCTAGACTGACATGGCTCATTCTAACTGCTTTCCATAGAGGAGGAACAGGAAACAACATTCCGATTTCAGCTTAATTACTAACTGGTTCAAATCATCTCTCTTGCCACAGGCAAGCCTGACTCTGAGGTCAAACACCAAGTTAACTCAAAAATAGGAGACAGCAAAGAAGAGCATGGAACATTCTGTATCTGGTAAAAAGTCCCTGTTCCAGCCAACCCCATCCCCCAGCCCTCGAGTTCAATGACTTGAGTTATGGAAACTTCTCTTGTGTGGTAAAACTGGGGACTTTGTCTTCCAATAAGACCCTGGCAAGCTGACAGCAAGCCAATGTTCTGCATATGGCTTGTTGCGAGTCATAGACTTAATGTTATTTTCTGGGAATTCTTAGCCTCTATTTGGTGAGAATTCTGGAACATGTCATTTTATAATTACAATTTTTATCATTTGGTTCTGTACTTCAAGAAATATGTGAAGGTCTCACAATGGAGAAAGTCTACAATTAAAAAAAGCAATTTTATGTCATCATAATAATATTCAGGCCACAAGAAATAGAATAATGCCTTTCAAGTTCTCAAGTTTCCTGGTGCTTTGATGCTTTCTTCTGACTTTCTTCAAAGAGTGCAAAACAACATACAAGAAAACCTTTAAAAACAACAATAGAATTCTGTCTCTATCCCGCTAAATATACCTTAATATATCTGCTAAACACACCTTAAATTAGAAGGCTGTTCTCTGCATCCTAACCTCTCAGAATATGTAAGTGATCTATCCAGTACGTCTGATTATTTACATGTATAGCCAGATCAACCTATTGATTTAGAAGCTGATAATAAGGACTTTTCCCCTTAAACCTAGTGATACTGACAACTACTTTCTAGAATTGTCTTAGAAATAAAACTGTTAATTACAGGGCCTGGAGAGAAGGCTCAGTGGTTAAGAGCATTGCCTGCTCTTCCAAAGGTCCTGAGTTCAATTCCTGGCAACCACATGGTGGCTCACAACCATCTGTAATGAGGTCTGGTGCCCTCTTCTGGCCTGTAGACATACACACAGACAGAATATTGTATGCATAATAAATAAATATTGAAAAAAAACTGTTAATTACAATTGGAGGATAGGCACTATTTAAATTAGGGTATCATATTTAGCTAGGTTACTCCAAACTTATATTATCAGGAATAGCAGTTCAAGTCAGCCAGTGGTGGTGCACTCCTTCAATACCAGCACTCAAGAGGCAGGGGCAGGCAGATCTTTGAGTTTGAGGGCAGTCTAGTCTACAGAGAGAGTTCCAGTACAACACAGAGAAACACAGGACAACACAGAGAAACCTCTTTCGAAAAACCAAAAACCAAACAAACAAAAACAAAAACCAGACTGGAGTAGGGGTGAGGAAGGAAGGAAAAGACAGAAAGAAGGTATTCAAGAACATTCTCAGCTATACAGCTAGTATCAGACAAACCTGAGCTTCATGAACCCATGCCTTCTTTCTTTTATAGCAGTGCTAACACACATCTTTTTTTGGGGGTGGGGGACAGGGTGTCTCTGTGTAGCCCTGACTGTCCTTGAACTCACTCTGTAGACCAGCCTTGTCTCCAACTCTGAGATCCGCCTGCCTCTGCCTCCTGGGATTAAAGGCACGTACCAACACCACCACTTGGACAGGTATTTAAAAACATTTCCTATTTCAACCAGGCATGGCTGTACAGGCCTTTAATCCTAGCAGAGGCAGGATGATCTCTGTGAGTTTGAGGATGGCTCGGGCTATGTAGAGACCTTGTCTCAAGAGAAAAAACAAAACAAAAACAATTTTGTATTCCAATACTTAGGAAATCAAATATTGTCATGTTTGATTAGAGATTGTGATTATAAATTTATCACTGACAAAAAGTATTTTTTTTTGGCATCTGGTAATGAAGTCAAATCTAAATTCCATTATTTAAAGATATTTAAAATTTGTTTGTTTACTTGGCCACCGAGCCATCAATCCTGCCCCACACTTATGTGACTTAATAGCTAATCCAGAAGCTGAGACAATCCTTGCAGCTATTTCTTAGAAAAAGATAAAGCTATCAGGAAATTCTATCATGTCTGAAAACAGTTTAGAAAATTAAGACTACCTATCTGATTCAATAAAAACACAAATCTAGTAACTCTTGAATGTATTAGAATGAAAATCATCTTTAAAAAAAAAAGACAATTTCTTGTAGCCAGTCAGGCCTCAATCTCTGCTTAATTGAAGCTGACCTTGAATTTCCAGCCCCTCCCACCCCACCCCCCAACGCAACCTCCTGAGCCCTGGAATATAAGGCAGCTGATACCACACCTGTTTCATGTAGCATTGGGACCGAATCCAGGGCTTTGTGCAAGCTAGGCAAACACTTAAGATACATTCCCAGATTTTCTATCTTTTAGAGAAAATAATCTTTGGTTTTTTCAAGACAGGGTTTCCCTGTGTAGCCTTGGCTGTCCTGGAACTCACTGTAGACTCACAGATATGGCCTGCCCCTGCTGCATGACTTATATATAATTTTGATAATGTATATGTAAATGTCTGCATGTAGGTATGTGCACTAGTTAAGTTGCCCATTGAGGCCAGGGGAATGAGATCCCTTGAGCTGGAGTTGCAGGTGGTTATGAGCCATCATTGTGGGTGCTGGAAACCAAACCTGGGTTCTCTGAAAGTACTCTAAACTAGCCATCTGTCATCTGAGGGACCAGACTAGTGGAGTTTAAAAGAAAGGAGTTGGGGACTTGAAAAGACAAAATATATTACACTTTAACTAAGTTGTCCAAAGGCACTTCAACTTCTATATACTGTAGAGAAATGGCAGAATTTCTTAGACTCTCCAAAATCGGAGGAAACAAATAAAAAAGCAAGGGGTACGCAAATGACCTGTTGACTTTTCTATTTGGATAGCATGTGCTCATTTTCTGAGTGCCTGCTATGTGTCAGTCAAGGGGTCAGGTGCTCAGGCCAATGAACAAGAAAGCATGCTCTCTGGTATTAGGAAGCTTACAGAGCTAGACATGGGGGCATTTGCCTTTCATCCCATCACTTGGGTGGCAGAAAAGGGGATCTCTATGGATTGGTAGAAAAAAGATGCAATCAGGGTTAGGGAGGTAGCTTGTTGGTAGAGTGTTTGATCCTCAGAGCCACATAAAACTGAACCTTGTGGGGAACATTTATAATTCCAGCATTCAGGAGGTGGAGGCAGAGGATCACAAGTTTAAGACCAGCCTCGACTACATAAGAATGTTTGAGGTTATAAGACTCCCAGAAAAAAAAGGGGGTGGAGTGCAACAAGACAAGTAATCATATATTCATAAACATAAAAACAAAACTGTAAGTGTATGTACTGTATGTTGCTGTGCAGAGAGGTTCCTAGCTCAGAAATACTTGACCAAATCAGAAGGTTTTCTGAGGATAAAAGCTGAAATCTAACGGGCATCTAACTGTGGATGACGGATGAGGTTTACCCTACACACAACATTTGGCACCAGTGTGGAAAACACATGCACTTTTTGTGCTGCTGGGGAGCATACGTGGGACATTATACATGTGAGACCTATACTTACAATTGAGCAATCCATGTCTATAAGATGATAATTGTTATTTGCGATTGAACCTAGGGTTTCAACATGCTGCTCAAATGGTATTTTGCTGAGCAATACTTTTAGCCCCTGGAATGACTTGTCAGACTAGGAGCTGCTAAGAGTATACAATGTGTAGAGGACAAGGGCATTGTTAGATGTCTCTCTTTTTTTTTTTTTTGGTTTTTTTCGAGACAGGGTTTCTCTGTAGCTTTGGTGCCTGTCTTGGAACTAGGTCTTGTAGACCAGGCTGGCCCTGAACTCACAGAGATCAGCCTGCCTCTGCCTGGGATTAAAGGCATGCACCACCACTGCCCAGCAACATTGTTAGATGCCTTAACAATGCATGGGACAGTCCCTCATAGCAAAGAATTATTTGGCTTGAAACATCACGAGTGCAAGGTTGAGGCTTTACCCCAAGGCAGATGAATGGTGGGAATTGCAAGCATCTGTGACACCGAGCAAGAGACAGACACTCAGAGCTCTATACACCTTTTTAAGGAACTCTGGTTTTAAGAACAAAAGGAAAACAAGTGAAGGTGTTATGCAAAAAAGAGTAGAGGATTGAGGTTACTGTTGGTAACATCCCCAGACTAAAAATTTTAGAAAGTTACTAACAGTGGTACATTTTAATAGATGGGGAAGGACAGGAACAGTTTCAGCAGATGAGACGGGAGCTCTGTAATATAAGCTTCTAGAAACTCCAAAGACTCGAAAAACACGACGGTGGTAAGGGTGTAAAGCAGCTGAAACTGTGACTGAGGAGAGGAGAAACCAAGTGGGTGCCACACGCACGATCATTCTACAACGTGCAGGCACGCAGGACAGCTTACAATGTGTCTGCTCTTTCAGAACTGTCTCAAGACCTCAGGATGGCCTCAAACTCTGGACCCTAATTTAGCATCCCCCAGGGCTGGGATGACAGGCCTGAACCAGCAGGCCTACCTCCCCTTGCTCTGCTTTGAAAGTGATATATGGTGACATATGAAGGATTTAGTTTATACAGATTCAGGCAGTGAAAAAACCAGAGAGGTTTCATATATAAATTATTATATATTATATATACATATTAATAATCAGAAATTTAAGAATTAATAAACCAATACTTGGTTCTACTTAGTATAATCTCAAGAATATATTTTTCCTTATTTTATAAGAGATGAGATATAAAATACTGTAAAAACTATTTTTACTATAAAATATAACACATAACAGTAATTATGCTAGCCAGGCAGATCTCTGGGATTTCAAGGTCAGCCTGGCCTACAGAGTGAGTTCCAGGACAGCCAAGGATACATAGGGAAACTCTGTCTTAAAAAACCAAAAGAGTAACTATGCTAAATAGTACACAGTTTAAAGGATAATAAACCAACACAAACTCATCACCAAATAGTAATTCATTTTAGATGGTAGACAATTTCACCAATATTTGGTAGTCAGTGACTTTTAAGATGAAGATTTACATTAAGAATAAGCGAAACGCACTTCAACTTTAGCTTCCATCACGGCACACTCTATCTCTTATGAAAGGAAACTGCCTCTTGCAGAAAATGATTAAAAAGAAAAACCACATGAAGGATGAAGCAAACAACTAAGAACCCAGCAAGTCTTGGTTTTATTTCTAACGCCCGACTTTTCAAATTCCAGTTAAAATTAATCAAAATGAGCATTTCTTTACTGTTTTGTAGACACATAGCAGACAACTTTGTGATATTATCATTCAAACTATATGTTAAAATATTATAATAACAACTGTTGGCCTGTAGCCAGTGATTTTGTGACACTAACATTTGAATTGTAGGTTAAGAGTGAAATCAATCAATCAATCAGTCAACAAACAAAAGCACTGGAATTTAGCACTTTAATTGGCTTAATTTTTCACTAGTAAAATAACAGCTTCCTACTTCATAAATTTTGAGAATATTTTAACATGCCACTGAACCCCCTTTAGTGAAACACTAAAACTTCATGATTTATATTCAACTTAACATGCAACTGTGTAGTTGGCCTAAAGCCCCACTGAACTGTAATGACACATGCATGCCTTTTCTACAAAGAGAGGCCACAGACTTTAACCCCAAAGCTCTTTGAAATCAAGATTTATGTGAACTGATACATATTTAGCTTTCAAAGAAGTGGAAAAAGTGAACTTCATTCTTCCCTTCAGTTGGGCAAGAATGTCTTTTCAATAACTACCAAGAGGGCAAATGCTTTGTTTCTCAAAAACAGTCGTTTTCAACTCTTTATCCTACTTTCCTTTTCCACACACAATATTAATATTAGTCTTTAAGGAATTACTCACCCAATGAAAGCCACCATCTGCTCCACAATGTGCTTGCTGAAAGTTATTATAACAAAGATTTTCTGTAAAGAAAACAGCAGTTAAATAGTTATTTAAAAGAACTACCTGTAAATTCTAAAGTGTAACTATCTAAAAAGAAACAAAGAAGTGATTACCTCCTCCTAACAGTAATTTTAATACTTCTTTTAAAATAAGAGACCATTTAATTCAAGTGGTCCTTGGTATTTTAAAGATGCTCTTCCTTAAGCACAGCTGCAGTCTTTTACTAGGATACAGGAGTGTGTCTCAGAGGAACTGTGCGTCATGAAAACTGAGCCTGGGAGGAAATAGTGGAGCATCTTAGAATCCAGTACAGAGGAGAAGCCACAGGTTGCCACACAGCTCCCACCAAGGACTAACAGTAGGAGGCTGGCCTAAGTCTACTTTAGATTTTAGAAAGACTGTCTATCGTTTTAGGAAGGTTTTACAGCAACCAGATCAAAGTGCCCAGAACCTGGAACAAGCCCGGCCTTCCAGGTTTAGGGCTAAAAGTTTCTCGTGACTTTCCAAGATTCTAGTCTGGTGGGTATGAAGTACTCTATTAAAGATATCGATACTTGACATTAAAGCAACAATACCAAAATACCTTTATGGCTAGAAGGTAGCAAATACTCTCAGCTTGATTTAACACATGTGAGCATAAAGTACTTAGTATGGGTAACATTAAGCATTATTAAGGGTTTTTAGGAAACATAAAACTGAGAACACTTCTTCAAAATCTTGAAGAACTTTCCTGATTTTTCTACAAACGGTAGAAAGGTGGTAATTACAAAAACACAAACTTTCTCTCTCTTTCACTGTCTTTCTCTCAAATGCCACGAGAAGTTAAAAGAAAAGAAAAAGAAGCCAACAATGTAACATGGAATGACAGGGAAAGGAAAGGTCACATTTAAGTGTATGACTGATTAGGATTCAACAGCCTCTGTTTAACTTTAGCTTTTAAGGCTGCATAATAATTCTCTAACTAAATATGCATAAAGCTGGATTCCTGGAGTATCTCCAAATTCCTGATAACAAACTCTTCAGTGCTCTGTTGCTGTTAAATGATTACTCTAGACAGAGTGACCAAAGGGGAGGGGTGAGAATAAAACACATAATAACACACTTCCTTTTTTGTTAATCTTTTTTTTTAAAATTTATTTATTAAGGATTTCTGCCTCCTCCCCGCCACCGCCTCCCATTTCCCTCCCCCTCCCCCGATCAAGTCCCCCTCCCTCATCAGCTGGAAGAGCAATCAGGGTTCCCTGACCTGTGGGAAGCCCAAGGACCGCCCACCTCCATCCAGGTCTAATAAGGTGAGCATCCAAACTGCCTAGGCTCTTTTTTTGTTAATCTTTCACTATAAAAGTGATGCAAGTAGCAGGTAAGGCAGATCAATCAGGAAGAAGAGTAACACATCAAGATTATAGAAATGGTGGAAGGGAGGGCTGGAAAGATGGCTCAGCGGTTAAGAGCACTGGCTGTTCTTCCAGAGGCCCTGAGTTCAATTCCCAGGAACCACATGGTGGTTCACAACCATCTGTAATGATGGTTATGAAACCTCTTCTGGCCTGCAGACATACATGCAGGGAAAACACTATACATAATAAGTAAATAAGAGAGAGAGAGAGAGAGAGAGAGAGAGAGAGAGAGAGAGAGAGAGAGAGAGAGAGGGAGAGGGAGAGAGGGAGAGGGAGAGAGAGGGAGAAAGAGAGAGAGAGAGAGAGAGAGAGAGAGAGAGAGAGAGAGAGAGAGGGGGGGGGGGGGGAGGGAGAGAGGGAGAGCGAGAGAGAGGGAGAAAGAGAGAGAGAGAGAGCGAGAGAGCGAGAGAGCGAGAGAGAGAGAGAGAGAGAGAGAGAGAGAGAGAGAGGGAGAGAGAGAACCATGGAGTGAGTTTAGAGGGAAAGCACTAGCATAGGTGTCTACACCAGGAGCCGGCTAAGGCTTTCACTCATCAACAGAAATAATGGTGTGACTTTCAGTGATTTCAACACCATAAGCTTTCCCTACCATCATTGCCTAACAATGCAAAATCAGCCAGTGCCCGATAATTGCACAACTTCATTGCTTGAGAAACAAAACAAAATTTCCTTTTTATATGCAACAGCTTAAAAATTCACTGTGCTGGTAGGACATAAAACGTGTCAGGCATTTAAGAACACATGCTTCAGTCTTCAAGGCTGGAGGTCTGAGTGGGGATTTTAGCTGGTAAACACAAGGCACAGACCATCTTTCCCGCTCTTGTGCATACAAGAAACAAAGGAAAGGGCTATGAGGGATAAAGGAAGTGAGCAGAGGAAGTTAGTGGTGCTAGAGCAGACAAAGGAGGAAACGTGCTAAGTGCCCTTAATGGCCAAAGGGTTAAACTGACCAGTTGCCAGATTGTTAGTGTGTGCCTACTACACGCCAGAGGCTACTCAGTGTTAGAAACCCTCAGCGAAAGCCAGATCACAGTGGCGCAGGCCTTTAATCACAGCACTCTGCCAGGCAGAGGCAGGTGGATCTCTGAGTTCCAGGCCTCCAGGCCAGCCAGTGATACACAGAGAAACCCTGTCTCAGAAAACCAACAAAACACCTCAGGGATACAAGGAAGAAACCTTTCTGGGGCTCAGAATCCACAAATGTAGATCCCCTTTCTTGGGGATACAGACAGGCAAAATACAAACAAAAAAAAACAAACACAAACAACAATAGTCATGGTAAGTCAGCTGAACACAGATAATCATGTTAATTTTCATCATTTGGTAGTAAGACGATGTCTGTAAGGATCCTGCTCTAGACAGAGAAGCTGCATCTCCCTAACAAACAGGAAGATTCTAACCCAACACAATGGATGTGCTGATGAGAACCCTTTTTAGGAAGATTAACAGACAGAAAGACATTCATAAAAATAACTTATTGAAAGGCTGTCTAATGTTTAGCTGAGAAAAAAGGGGGAGGAAAGAAAAGCAAATGAGAAGATATGTTTTAGCACAGCACAGAAAAGTTTGTGTGTGGGTGTTTCCCTGGACTTTGGAACTGGTCAGAATGTTTATATTACTCATTAATACTGCCTAGTCAAGCAATGAGAAAGGCTTGTTCTCCTAAGCTACATCTGGATGCACATCAAGTGACATGCCTTTATAAGCATGTTACTATGTACAATGGAACACAGTAAACATACCCACAGTCAGTAGTAAAGGAACCAGATTCTTGCCTTTCAGAAACATAAATGGATTTTCTTTCTTTTGTCTCTACATAGTAGACAGAGAACAAACTTCAACTTCCAGAGCTTGTTTTGAATCCCAGGTCTTAAGGCAAGCCTTTTTGTTCTAAATGTAAGCTTGTTCTCTGTAAGACCGTAAAACTACCTTATACCTGCCATTGGTCTGATAAACAGCAGGCAGTAAACCATTCATTTTGCTTAATCATATCAGTAACTTTGTTAAGACAAGGCAAAAGAAAGAACACTGGACAGGACACACAGCTTGACCTGGGTTCAAGTTCTAGCTGTCGGCATTCTCATAGACATGTATTACTTATTAGCCACTCTAAGTATGACGATTGTACTCAGAGCATTTCCTTCTCAAAATTCCACTGAGTATGAGAAATTTAATTTCCATTAAAGTATGAGGTACAACATTAAAAAATATGAATTGGTTTGGCTGGGCGGTGGTGATTCACACCTTTAATCCCAGCACCTGGGAGGCAGAGGCAAGCGGATCCCTGTGAGTTCGAGGCCAGCCTGGTCTACAGAGCTAGTTCCAGGACAGGCTCCAAAGCCACAGAGAAATCCTGTCTCGAAAAACAAAAAACAAACAAAAAGAACAGGCTGGTATATTTTAGAAGAAAAGCTATGCATATATAGCGATAGACAAGTGCTCAGCATTAAAACTTTACAATAATTTTCTTTACGGGTGTGGCCCTTGGTAGGTCTACCATGCTCAAAGGAAAGGCCATATATTGATGAGTACATGGGCAGTACAAATTGACATGATGAATTAAAAATTAAAAAAAAAATAATTTAAAGTTTGGTGAGTATTAAAGGTGGTGGGGAGGGGTGAATGGGATAAAAATATATTGCACAAAATTTTAAAAGAACTAATAAAAAAGAAATACGCAATAAAAATTTATGATAGTATAAAGAAAGTTACTTTACTATAGAAGAGTAAAATAAGACAGATACAAATTTACAAATTATGGGGCTGGAGAGATGACTCAGTAGTTAAGAGCTCTTGCTGGTCATGAATAGGCCTGGAGTTTGGTTTCACAGGACAGCCTCTTTCAGCCTCCTTGTGCACCAGGCACATATATATGTATATATACATATATATATATATATAGTGCACACACATTACATGCAAGTAAAGCATTCAAACACAGAACAAAAGAGACTACAACTCAAACTGTTAAAGTAAAAATTGAAACGACTGGCACTTCTGTACTTACAACTCAAAAAGCTATGTTAGCATTCTTTATCCCCCACACAAAAAAGAAGAGAAAAACCATCTTGAGAAATGTTACAAAATACTACTAATCAATAAAATATTTTATTCTTACATTTTTCATACAGTGATTATATTTTAAGCACATTAAGTAGCACTGCAGTATTTAAAAAAACCTTGTGTTCACTGAACTAAACATTTTTTTGGGGGGGTTTATAACCCCTGTAGCCTGAATCCTGGAACTCACTCTAGACCAAGCTGGCCTCAGACTCAGAGGATCCAACTGCCTCTGCCTCCTGAGTGCTAGGATAAAAAGTGTGTGTACCACACATGACACTGACCTAAACATTTACTACAAGTGGGAAGAAATAAATGCCTTGAAGTAGGAAAAAGATATCCTTGATAGTTGAGTGATCATTTTGACAGCAGAAGATAGACTCAATAAACCTGAAAGGCATGTCACTGTCATCAGTATCCCTACCCCTTTTTGAGACAGGGTCTATCTATCTCTGGCTGGCTTGGAACTAGCTATGTAGACCAGGCTGGTCCTGAGCTGATGGAGTGCAGGGATTAAAGGCATGAACAAATACGCCTGGGACTCCTCCCTCCTTTTAAAAATTTTATTTATTTGTTTATGGGTGTTTTGCCTGCCTGCATGTATGTGAACTATGTGCATTCAGTGTCCACTGAGGCCAGAAAATGTCAGATCTCCTGAGATTAGAGCTATACAAAGTTAGTAGCCATGTGGGTGCTGTAAAATGAACCAGGGTCCCCTGGAAGAGCAGTCAGTGCTCTTAACTGCTGAATCATCTTCCCAGCCCCTCATCCTCCCTTTTAAGAACCAGAGCCAGGGAAGTGTTAGGAGGAATCAATGAGGATAAATTTTTATTTTCAGAGACATCATTCCACTGTTCCTAACTTTCTTTTAGTAAATTCTTATTTGTTGTAAACCACACTGATTAAAAACACATTCTTTACAGGTTAATTTTTATCAGTGAGAATTACCCTTAGATGAGAGAAATCACAGTCCAAGACGCAATGATTTTTCTCTCAATTAGGTTCTTAGCCTTTTTTGATTTGTGTATCTTAAAGATGAAGCTAAGAGTGGCTTTGAGAGCTAGCAGAGTCTCACTTGCCTAACCACACAGCCAGCATTTCCTCATCTCCTCAGCTACCCCTTCCTTCCCCACACTAACCTCTGTCTGGTTTTCGGTAAAGGGTATTGGTGCCGAGAGGAAGCGCCACGTCGAGTATGTGACAGAAAATAAGAATCAATGAAAGGTGGCCCGGCACCCTTTCATGTGGTGGTCAGGAAGGAAACTACAGTTTTTTGACTGTGTATAGGAAAATGATGCATTTTCTCACATGAGAATACTACTTTTATTTGATAGGTTTTAGATAGTTTCATGGAACAAAAAAATAAAGCAAAAAGGAAAAAGGAGAGAGGAGGAGGAAGAAGAAAAAACAAACAAGGAAATTCACATATTTCTATAATTACGAGCTCTATTATCTAAGTACGCAACTAACTGATAGAAGCAGGAACTAAAAGTGCCTTGGTTTGATCAAGATCATTAAGCATTGACTCAGCCATAATTACCTGGATATGCATTTTAATGATTGCTTTTCCAATCAGGGTTGCACCAAAGAAGGTCCAGAATGGTACAAGGAAGTGTCCGCATGTTATTCCAGCCAGGTCAAACAGGGGATTTGGAATCTGGGGGGGAGGGATGTGAGAGAAAAACAAAACTTTCATACGTAATTCAAAGGAAAACTTTAATTTGGTATGTGGTACTCTGCTTTAATCAGTACTTACCATGTGACACAGAGAACGTTCCCTGGTCAATGCAAGACAACATTTAGAAGACCATACGAGCACTCTGCATGTCTAACTACAGGCCAAAAGAGGGGGTCAGGTACTATTAAGATGGTTGTGAGCCACAATGTGGGTGCTGGGAATTGAACTCAGGACCTCTGGAAGCGCAGTCAGTGTTCTTAACTGCTGAGCCCCTTCTCCAGCACAACTGGGTAGGAATTCTAACATGAGTCCCTAAACTGGGTCTCATCCATAGCAGACTGTCATTCTTGTTGGGGAATACTATTTTAAGGTGTGTGACTTTTGCTTATGCTGCATTTGATTAACTCTGTGAAGCTATGCCACTTTGCCACTTGATGGGTCTAATAAAGACCTGAATGGCCAATAACGAGGCAGGAGCATGGATAGGCGGGGCTGGCAGGCAGAGAGGATAAACAGAAGGAGAAGGATGCAGCAGTGAGGAACAAGGAAAGGAGGACGCTAGGGGCCAGCCACTCAGCCAGCCATGGAGGAAGATACACAGAAGTAAGAAAAGGAAAAAGCTGGCAAGAAACAAGCTGAGCTCAGGCTGGGCATCCCTAACAAAGAATAAGCCTGTGTGTGTGATTTATTTGGGAGCTGAGTGGTAGGCCCTGCAAAAGCCAAAAGAGTAAGAGCAAAACCAACCAACAACACATTCTATAAGATCACAGCAAACTAAGCCGCACACTAACACAGTTTTTAACAAACAAGAAATGGATAAACCCATGGATCTGTAGAAATTTAATTCCTTTTAGTAGACTTCTGCTCATTTGGTGGCTCTTTTCTATGGGAAGGAATGAAGGCAGTCTTAACATTATTGAAGATAGCCAGACAGTGGTGGCGCACGCCTTTAATCCCAGCACTCGGGAGGCAGAGGCAGGTGGATCTCTGTGAGTTCGAGGCCAGCCTGGTCTTCAGAGTGAGTTCCAGGACAGGCTCCAAAGCTACAGAGAAACCCTGCTCGAAAAACAAAAACAAAATTATTGAAGATTTCTAAGTAAATTCTTACCCCAAACACAATGATCTAGAAGTGCTCATATAGTCAGTGAATATTATGTTAAATCCATAATAACATTTATTGATGGATTTTTTTTTTTTACATTTAAAAAGTCATTGTTAGCTGCTGGTGCCATATGCCTGTAACTGTAGCATTTGAGTTAAAAAAAAATAAGATCTTGTCTCAAAAAATAATTCATTATTTGTATTTCATTTTAAGAAAGCCTGAGGCTTGCAGCCATGTGGAGATGTGAAGGCACACCAGTGCAGCTGTTTGGAATCCTCTGTCCCAGACAAAGGAGTGATTCACAATAAATACCTTTCTAAACGTTCCCACATTAAAACAGTTTAACGTAAACACGTGAAGAAATCATAACCGTTTTTGACCATTTCATTTATTTTTTTTTCTCCCACAGATATATTCTGCCCTTGTGACTGTTAGCTGGGCCATTTATAAGTCAATTAATTTATACTTTATTTTTGAACTCCAAAAGAAAAGAAGTTAAAAAAATATTTGCCACATGTGTTCTCTAAGAACACTGCCCTGACTGAATGAGGACTCAAGTGTTCTCCAATGGTGTTTACTCTGCATTCAGGCTCCTCGTGCAAGGCTCTTTTGCTATAGTGCAGAGTTCAGAGGCCACATTTTACTTTTAACTTGCTGGACATTTCACTCTAGTTGGATACTCTCAGAAAAGGATAATCAAGTCACTAGGAGACAAGCATATCATGGTTGTTTTTTCTGAAGTTATAACTAAATAAATCAAGAGGACAACCGAAACTAAACTCCTTGGTTGCAGGGCTGGGGAGGGAGCTGTTCTTCCAGATTGCCACCCACATGGTGGCTAACAACCATCTGTCACACTAGTCCCAGTAGATCCAATGTTGTCTTCTTGCCCCTGCAGGCACCAGTTACTGACATGCATGCAGGCAAAACACCCTTGTATATTAAAACAACACAATGTATGCCAGGTGGTGGTGGCGGCGCATGCCTGTAATCCCAGCACTTGGGAGGCAGAGGCAGGCAGGTATCTGTGAGTTCGAGGCCAGCCTGGTCTACAGGAGCTAGTTCCAGGACAGGCTCCAAAGCTACAGGGAAACCCAGTCTCAAAAAAAAAAATCAAAAACCAAACCCAAAAACCAAACAAACAAAAACCCCCTACAATGTAAACAAAGAAACAAACTAAAAAAAAAATCCTATAAAATTGCTTTAACCTAGGAATTTTATCTAAGTTTAAAAGCAGGGTGGTTGTGGCCTGTGCTTTTAATCCCACCACTTGGGAGGCAGAGGAAGGCAAATCTCTGTGAGTTCAAGGACAGTCTGGTCTACAGAGCAAGTTCCAGGACAGGTTCCAAAGCTACATAGAGAAACCATGTCTTGAAAAATCAAAACAAACTAATAAATTGTCTCTTTAATTTTAATTAAAAACATCTTAAAAAAATTTCTAGGCAGTCAAACTCATCTTTAAACTTATGTTAACTCTTATCTGTACACAATCAAGAGAATGTCTAGAATGGAGGAGTGAATTTCCAACACACAGTTACAAATGAGTACCAATAAAGTTCATTTTCCCCAGGAATACTGAGACAACTTTTACCAAGTGTTCTGGCTAGTTAGGTTGTTCTAAGCAGTTTGCCTTACCAACACACCTAACCCCATATGAATCTATTACACTCATTTTGCAGAGAAAAAATGTTTATACAGAATAAAGCATTTCCCCTACAAAAAAGATCTGAACCCAGGCACTCTAGCTCTCAGCTTGTTCTCTTGGCCTCCAATCAAGAACATTATCATGCAATAGGCTCCTCAGTACCATAGTACTTTTCACTTAACACAGTATCTTCCTTCTTTTCTTCTCTCTCTTTGTCCCCCCCCCCCCCCCCAAAGAGACATGGTTCCTGTGTAGCCCTGGTTGTCCTGGAACACACTCTGTAGATCAAGCTAGCCTTGATCTCAGAGATGCACCTGTGTCTGCCTTGAGAAGCAGGGCTGAAAGTGTGTACCACCACGCCAGGCTAAACTTTTAAAGATTTATTTTATCAATTTTTCTGAGACAGGGTCTCTCTATGGACCTCTGGAACTCAGTGTATAGACCAGGGTGGCCTAAACTCACAGAGATTTGCCTTCTTCTGCTTCCCAAATTTGGAGTTTATAAAAAGCAAGACCACCACACTTGGCTTTTAATACTGTATTTCAACTGTCTCTACTCATTGTTCATCCCCTTTGAGATAGCAAACACCTTTCCCTTCTCCTTTCTTTCATCCGTTATTTTTTGGCCTATGCTATGTGAACACTCTACCATGTAAGTACATATTGGTAACATTTACTACTTGGTTCTTGAGGTTATTGTTTTGATTGACAGAGTCTTTCTGTGTAGTCTTGGCTGTTCTGTAACTCATCTTTACTTGGATCCTGGGGGTTGAGCTCAGGCCACAAGTGCCTTTACTTACTTATTCAATCATCTCATCAACTCACAAACTGCTTTAGGAGATAAAGTCTCAAGTATCCTAGGTGTAACCTTCAAGCCTGCTAGTCACCAAGAAAGGCCTTGAACTTCTGATCCCCGTTTCCACTCCTCAGCTATAGCTGGGATATAGCTGGGCTCCACATCTGGTTTGTCACAGATCTATCAAAGTGCCATTTTGTATTTGTCGTATCATTGTGATAGAAAGGAGTACGCTATGAAAACTTCTAGTGTTTCCAGGATCAACATCAGTAATTTAGACACATGGACATTTTGGTTTAAGTGTGAGTATGCGAGTGTGTGTGTATATCAGGGACTGTCTGACTCCATTTCCCATCTTACCACTGTTGAGATTATAGGTACATGTCAGTACCTTGACTTTTTATGATTCTGACAACTGAATTCCTCTTTCTTCCAAAACAATGGCAACAATCTAAATAGGAGGTAAGATGTCTTAAGTCAGGTTTATATTTATATGAATCTTCCTGTTAATACTCGAAACTCTGGAAAAAGACTTATCTAATTCATTTCATTATTAATTCTTTTGGGGAATAATAGATTTATTTCTTTTGTTCTCGCTGAATCAAGTCTTTCAGATCTGAAGTCATTATTGTATAATGAAATGCTTGAAGTCAATAAACAAGACTGTGAACCTGTCCGATGCAAGTAAGCTCAATTAATATATTCAGCAAAAGTGATAGCAGCTGGGTATAGTTGGGCACACCTTTAATTGTAGCATTAGTAGGTAGAGGCAGGAGGATGATTTCTGTGAGTTCCAGCCAGGACTACATTATAAGATTCTGTTTCCAAAAGAAAACAAACAAACAAAACAACAACAACAAAAATTGCACAAACAACATTTCTGTTCATTCAGGAGTGTGTCTTTAAAAACAAACTGAGCTGCTGGAGGGATGGCTCGGAGTTCCCAGTTCAGTCTCCAGCACAAACATGGAGGCTCACAACTGTCTGTCACTCCAGCTCCAGAGGATCTGACCCTCTTCTGACCTTAGCAGGCACGAGGAATGAATGTGGTACATGGACATATTTACAGGAGCACAAAACACTCATACACATATACACAAAACAAACTGATCATCAAAATATATTCACATCATTTAGTGAGATTTATATATGATTAATTAATTAATATATATTAATTAAATATAATCTACTTACAGAAGCACAGGCCAAGATTCCAAAAAATCCAACTTTCTGTACTAGGTTTTGAACTGCCAGTTTTGCCCGTGATGCAAAGTCCTGTGAAAACAAAGATTTAAAACATATCATTCAAGCCGGGCGGTGGTGGTGCATGCCTTTAATCCCAGCACTCGGGAAGCAGGGCAGGCAGATCTCTGTGAGTTCGAGACCAGCCTGGTCTACAAGAGCTAGTTCCAGAACAGGCTCCAAAGCTACAGAGAAACCCTGTCTTAAAACAACAACAACAAAAGTATCATTCATGTATCTATTTGTGATTTTGTGTGTACATATACACATGTGTCTCTCTGAGTGCCAAGACTAAAGACTATATATATATATGTTACTATATATATATTATATATATATAATTAAAGTTACAATTATATGCCAAATAATTCATGAACATTAACTGTAGTCAATGTGAAATCTGCACTGTGTTTTGTTATAAGAAACAATTAGCTGAAATAACATGCAGTTTCATGGACTCAACTATCCCCCTGCCAATGCATTAGTACTTGACCAAATCTAAAGTACTTTACACTAGTCAGGAAATTCAGGCTGGAGAGATGGCTCAGTGGTTAAGGCTGCTCTTCCAGAGGACCTGAGTTCAATTCCCAGCACCCACGTGGCAGCTCACAGCTGTCTGTAACTCCAGTTCCAGGGGATCCAATACCTTCACACCAATGCACATAAAATAAAGTTAAATAATTATATATAAAAATAATTAGAAGCTGGGTGGTGGCGGCGGCGCATGTCTTTAATCCCAGCACTCGGGAGGAAGAGGCAGGCAGATCTCTGTGAGTTTGAGACCAGCCTGGTCTACAAGGGCTAGTTCCAGGACAGGCTCCAAATCTATAGAGAAACCCTGTCTCGAAAAACCAACCAACCAACAAACAAAAACCCAAACAAGCAAAAATAAATTAGAAAAACAAATTCATGGTTATATTTCATAAACATAGTTATATTATTGTATTTAGTTTAATCTTAAAGCCACATGAATAGAACTTACTGACAATGTATGCATGCGTAACATACATACAAGCGTGCTTCCCTGTGCAAGTGTATGCACAGCCCAGGGGTTTCCTGTTACAGGCACCTACCTCTATCATGGTTACTATGGCTACGATTATTACTGGAGACAGTGTCGCTCACTGTTCTTCCTGAGATCTACCCATCTCTATCTCCCTAAGTGCTGGGATTATAGTTGTGCGTTGCTATGCCTTTCCCTAACTTGTGTGATGATTCTCTGTGTTTAGGTCCTCATACTTCCTCACTGAGCCATCTCCCAAGCTACACCAATAAAGGCTTAAAGGATTTATTTTTAATTTTGAGTAGTCTTAATGATCAAACCCATGGCCCTCAAGTGCTCTACAACTGAAATATCCCAGATATAAAAATCCAATTGGAACATCATTCTTTTACTTCCCCACATGTTCTACAACATAAATGTAAATTTGCTTCCTGGTTGGTTGCCATATAGGTTAAAAGTCATGTATTTATTTGAGAGAGGGTTTCAATGTATAACCCTGGCTGGCCTGGGACTTGCAGAGATCACCCTGCCTCTATCTCTTCAACGCTAGGATTAAAAGCATATCCAACCAAGCCTAACGTATTTTTTTTTGGTTTTGTTTTTATCGTTGTTGTAAGTTATTTATCCTCTCTCTCTCTCTCTCTCTCTCTCTCTCTCTCTCTTTCTCTCAGACAGGGTTTCTCTGTGTAGTTTTGGAGCCTGTCCTGGAATTAGCTCTTGTAGACCAGGCTGGCCTCGAACTCACAGAGATCTGTCTGCCTCCCGAGTGCTGGGATTAAAGGTGTGGCACCACCACCTGGCATTTATTTGCCTTTTTTTTTTTTTTTGAAAAAAACTTTACAGCTATTTGCTTTTTACATTTTAAAATGTATTCATTTTATTTTATGTGTACGGGTCTTTTTGTCTGTACATTGAAACTGTATCATGCGCATTCAGGGTGCCTGCAGGGCCAGAGGAGTAACAGATGGTCCATCATGTGGATCTGAGGAAATAAACCTGGGTCCTGTACAAGAGTAGCCAGGGCTTTTAACCACAGAGCCATCCCTCCAGCCCTTAGTACTTTTACCATTTATACAATTTTTTAAAAATAAATTTTCATTCAGATGAAAATACAAACGCAGTCCCCCACTATCATATATTTTGCAGTTGAGTTTCCTCCATTTTGGGAACTCGCAGGGGTCAGCACACCTGGAGTGCAATGGAGACACCTGGTCCCGGGAAAACCACCTTCGTGATCATGGTGTTCCTAGCTGGTTAAGTACTGTGTATAAGGCGACAGTTCTCTTCATGTTGATTTTAGAGTAATGCTGCCCATGTATTTTTAACTTGCCTTTAAAACATCAAGTGAGAGATCTCACTCTATGTGCGTTATTCGGCAATCAACTCACTGTAAAAACCCAGAAGCGCCACCAACACCACCAGAAAACCCCTGGGTTCCTGAAGCTTTACAGCAGCTCCTGAACATTTCCAACAAAGTTGCTGTCTTTTATTTAAAGCACAATGAATAAGTCAAATGAAATATGTACCAGTAATATTTTAAAAATAAAAACAGAAGGGAAAGATTACCAAAGAAACTTGTATATTAGGCATTCCATGGTCCGTCCAGTTAAATATAAAAGGAAATGAACATTTCATTTTAATAATCTTGTAGTATTTATGGGAAAAATATGGAGAGTTCAATTTGATTACTTCTTTAATTGTCATTTTATTAAAAAATCTGTACAACAAAAAAACTTTTTATAGTTTCACTTCTCTGTATTCACATTGCATAACCTTTATCTATTTCATAATTTAAGAGCCTGCAAGGACGTGGTCATTCTCTAGCTCTACTTAAATAAATAACACACATTCGCAATTTTCTGGTTTTCTCAGTTACAAACCAAATATAAGGAAAGTTCCATTTCCTAGCCCCACCCATAGTGACCATGCATTTATCCAATTGTACTTTTGTAACAGCTAAAGATATGAGCCACAAATTCTCCAATGCTGCAAGAAAACAAAGGAGAAAAAAAAAAAGACTGCTCTGTGAGGTTAAGGCCAGCCTGATCTACAAAACCTAGTTCTAGGACAGGCACCAAAGCTACAGAGAAACCTTGTCTCGAAAAAAACTGAAAAAAGAAAAGAAAAGGAAAAAAAAAAAAAAAAGAGAAAGCACACCAGTATGCCTAGCTGGAAAAGACTTCTTCAAAAGCAGCATTTAAGTGAATATAACGATCCGAGAGGAAAATACTGTATTCTCTTAGAATTTTGAGGAAATCTGAGTAACCTGCTTTCTTTTAATTGAATTTTTTTTTTATTACAAAAAAGATGTGTGTTCTGCCTAAATGTATATCAATGCCCCACATGTGTTTCTGGTGCCCATGGACCCTAGCAGGCAGCATTGGATCCTTTGGGATAGAAGTTACAGATGGTGGGTGCTGGGAATTGAACCTGGCCCTCTGTAAGGAGAAATGCTCTTAACTGTTGAACCATCTTTCCAGCCTCTTTTTGTTTTTTAAAGATTTGTTATTTTTATTTATGTGCATGTGTGTGTTTCTGCATGTAAATATGTACAAGTGACAGGCCAGAAAAGCCTGGTTACTAGCTCCCCTAGAGCTGGAGATACAGTCAGCTGTGAGCCACTTGATCAGGGTGCTGGGAACTGAATTTGGGTCCCTGGGAAGGGAAGCAAGTGACATTAACTATTGAACTATCTCTCTAGCCCCTACCCACACTCTTAACTATATAAAGATTATATGCTAAAATGATGATATGCTAAAACTTATTCTGAACTAATAGATCTCGGATCTTCTGATCTTGGATTTGGTACTGAAATAGCTTAAATAGTATTTAAACCACAGAGTTGGCTGGGCATAGTGATGCACACCTTTAGAACCAGCACTCAGGGGACAGAGGCAGACACAAACACACACCTAAGTATTAAGGGATGAAAAACTGTAATGAGAAATCTGAAGATCCAGCTGGGCGGTGGTGGTGCACACCGTTAATCCCAGCACAAGAGAGGCAGAGGCAGGCGGATCTCTGTGAAATCAAGGCCAGCCTGGTCTACAAGAGCTAGTTGCAGCACAGGCTCCAAAACCACAGAGAAACCCTGTCTCAAAAAAAAAAAAAAAAAAAAGAAAAGAAAAAAAATATGCCGGAAACTTAATCCCCAATGCTACAGCGTGGAGAGAAGGAGAGAAGAGATCTTTAAGAGGCGATCAGGGGGCGCTGGAGAGATGGCTCAGAGGTTAAGAGCATTGCCTGCTCTTCCAAAGGTCTGAGTTCAATTCCCAGCAACCACATGGTGGTTCACAACCATCTGTAGAGGGGTCTGGTGCCCTCTTCTGGCCTGCAGGCATACACACAGACAGAATATTGTATACATAATAAATATTAAAAAAAAAAGGCGATCAGCTCATGTAGCCACTGCATCCCTGTGATCAGCATAAAAGGGGAGTTACATCCCCTCCACTCTTTATTTTATAATATATATATAATTTTTTGAAATTAAAATATAATTACATTTTCCCCCTTCCCTTTACTCCCTCCAGCCCTTCCTATATTCCTTCCTTTGTTCTCTCTCAAACTCATGGCCTCTTTTTAATGTTTTACACACACACACTCTTGTGCATATTCCTAAGGATATAAATACGACCTGCTTAGTCCATACAGTATTACTTGTAGGAATACAATTGCAGAGCTAACCACTTGGTCCTTCCCTCTCTTTTACCAAGTGATATACTCTAACATATTCTCTGGCAACAAGGAGTTCCTCATATGGTCTATGGCCCATCTGTCTTGAACATCCCAGCCTCCAGAACTATAAGCCAAATAAAGTATTGTTGTGTATAACTTACCCAGTCCGTGTTATTCTGCTCTAGCAGGAGAGAACAGGTTACAATAGTATTTCTACAGATATTTATTTCAGTTACAATATGTAGGCTCTATAATGCAAAGTACATTTTGGTATTTTGGGCTATAGCAAAAAATGTACCTCTAAACCATTGATCAAACCTCAATTTTGCCTATAGTGTGCTTCATGGCATTTCGCCAAAATTACACCTTCAAGTATTATATAAAAATTGATAATTTTTAATTTTCCATGAAAATAAAGTACATATGGAGCCTGTAAGAAAGCTCAGTGGATAAAATCAATTGTGGCCATGAGACAACCTACATTTGATTCCCAAGAACCCAAATGGTGGAAGGAGAAAATCAACTCATGTAACTTGTTTCTGATTTCCACATACGCGTTGTGGCATGTATGTATCCTCCCTGCTAATAAATAATATATGTGAAAAACTGCATGTGAAGATGAATGTGGTGGTAGACATTGTAATCCTGGTATTTAGTGAGACCTTGTTTCAAAAAAGAGTATGTAACCAAATTTACTTTTGTGCAGGTGCTGTGGAGACGGCTTGTCAGGTAAGAGTACTTGCTGAACAAACATAAGAGTTTAAATCTCAGGCTATAAAAGCCATGTGAGGCCTCACTGTGGGAGATGGTGGATCACAGGGGCTTGCTGCTTATCAGCAAAGTCCAGATTCAGGGAGAGATGCTGTCCAAAAGGAACAGGGCTGAGAGTGACAGAGCCAGGCCATCAGATGCCCTCCTCCGGCCCAATACATACACAGGGGTGTGTATACGCACCTGTCCACACACATTTTTTTTGAGATTATGTGTTACTCTATAGTATGGGTATACCACAATTTATTCTACTTTTAGTCTAACACTTAGGTTATTGTCAGTTTGGTATAATTATGAATAATACACTTGTTAAAGTATTAGTTCACAAGATTATTATTATTTTAGACAGGGTCTTACCACATAACCCAAGCTTGTCTTGAACTCTTGACCTATGAGCATCACGTTCCTAAGTGTTTGGAGTACAGGCATGTACTACCATGCCTGGCTTACTCTACCTTAATACTCTTTGTTTGAGACAGGGTCTTACTATGCAAGCTTGATTATCCTTCAAACTCAGAGATCCATTTGCCTCTGTCTCCTGATTAAAGGTATGCACCACCATAGTATTTTAACTGTGGGTCTGAGAGGCTGCAGAGATGGCGCAGATGTTAGGAGGAGAGCTTACTCTTAGAGGACCAGAGTTCAGTTCCTTGAACCCATGTTGAACAGCTCACAACCTCCCTAACTTCAGCTCCAGGGGATTCAATACCTTCTATTGACTTCCATGACACCTGCGCATATATGTTCTTACACATACTCAAACATACATTAATAAAAATAAAATAAATCCTTTTTAAAAGGGGCAGGGAAGAAGGTTCAATTTGTAAAGCACTTGCTGCATTTCAATTTTTAAAGATTTGTATCTAAGAATTTATTTTGGTTTGGAATGAGATTAAAATACATTTTTAAAAGTTATCCAGCTCATCAGCCCTAAAATAGTTTTGCTGTTGCTACATTTGTTATAAATAAGGTTAGTATTAGTTCTCATATTCAAGGAGTTAAAAAGAATCCACAGCCAGGCGTAGTGGCACATGCCTTTAATCCCAGCACTTGGGAGGAAGAGGAAGATGGATTTTTGTGAGTTCAAGATCAGCCTGGTCTACAGGCTAGCCAAGGCTGTTACACAGAGAAACTCTGTCTCAAACAAACACACACACATGCACAAAGTGGTTGGATATGATAGGATATATAATTGTAATCTTGGTGCTCCACAGTAGGATTGCAAGTACAGGACCACACTGAACTACACAGAGAAACCCTGCCTCAAAAACCACCAAAGCAACACACACCTATGAATCCTCTATGCCAACAAATAACAGTACCAGCCAGCCAGTCACTGGGGAAAAAGAAAAGGGTCACAATCGGTTCAGATGATCTTAAATTAAACACTCAAATCTATGAAAACTAAGTTACAAAACAGCCAGAGACAGGAAATTTAGACTGATAAAGATTAAGGATATGGAGTCTAGTAGCACACATCTCTAATCGCAGAACACAAGAGGCAGAGGCAGTGGGTCTATGGAAACTGAGGGAGAAGGACTACTCAGTGAGGCTGGTATAGGCTACATAGCAAGTCTGAGCTTGTACAGCAAGACTTTGCCTCAAGAAAACCAAAGGGTAGCCAGGCGATGGTGGCGCACGCCTTTAATCCCAGCACTCGGGAGGCAGAGGCAGGTGGATCTCTGTGAGTTCGAGACCAGCCTGGTCTACAGAGTGAGTTCCAGGAAAGGCACCAAAGCCACAGAGAAACACTGTCTCGACAAAAAACAAAAACAAAAACTAAATAATAAAATAAATAAATAATAAAAAACAAACAAAACAAAACAAAAACCCCAAACCAAACAAACAAAAAAAAAGAAAACCAAAGGGTAAAGTAATGAAATCCATTATTCTAGATAATTAATAATGTTAACTAAAACACATACAAAAAATGAAAGACATGGAGATTCGACAAAGAAACTTGAAATATAGTAACATACTCCCTAATGATAAAGACATACCTTGAGAAAGGCATAATTAGTTAATTCTATCACTATATAATTTGAATACCACCAACTACGTTTATATGACATCACCAAGTGATATAATCTTAAACTGTTGGACACGCCATTATGTGGCACATGGCTGCACGTGGCTCTGCATGTACACAGGTACGTACACTCGTTCTAGGGGCTGAGTGAGGAATTTCACTGGTGCCGAGACCACGCTCTGTCACTAAAGCACACTCCAACAGTTTGTCTGTAGTGCTAGTGATCAAATGTAGGGCCTGCACATAGTGTCTCAGTTTAAAACCAGGACAGATGTGTTTTACATTCCAAGAGGCAAACTAATAAAAGAAATTCCTAGCATGCCTAGCAAGAAAAGCTCCCAGATCTCTCACGCTAAATCAAATACCCTGGCTAATTGAAAGTCAACCCAGCTTTGCCATAGGAAATGGGCAATGAGAGTTATTCACTGTCCTTTCTTCCATCTAATTCTGACCTTGAGCAATAACTCCCTTGTATGCTTAGCAGTTAAAGCATAGAGGGGCTTTCATTTTCAGCAGTATGGTACTGATGTAAAAACCCATCAGCAAAAACACAGAGCCATATACAGTCAGATCGTCCAAGTTTCAATAAAAGGGAACTTTCCAGAGGCATTTTACAAAAAGGTGTTTGAAATGCAAAACCTGCAAAGAAGCCATTTGTAAGTGAGTTAACAAAGGTAACCTAATGCTTATCTACTACATATTTTTTCTTTCGTATCCGTGAACAGGTGTGGAGATGAAAAGAACAAAGCAAACACAAAGCAAAAACCATTCTACTCCAATTTCCAAAGAAAATCTTAACTTACTGTGCTTTCCTACTGACTGGATTGTATTAACCTCTTATTTTTATTTGAAAATCATATGGTTTCAATTAGAAATGTTTCACCACTAAAACAAACAAAACCTAAAAAAAATTTAAATTTATCCTGAGAGTTAAGAATATGGCTAGAACACAATTTTAAACATCCACTATTCTCTATTCTTTCTTGTCAGAAACAACTACTTCAGAATTTTCTAGAACATTTTCTCCTGTGTATATATTGTTGTAGAAGAGTAAGCAGAAAAAAATTATTAGAAACCATGTTGAGCATGAGATTCACAACTGCCTGTGACTTCAGTTTCAGAGGATCTAACCCCCCTAGCACCTGAACACATGTGTGCATACATACATGCATAACTGATTGAAGATGACAAGATTAAATTTAGAAATGAACATGGAAGTCATGCGTGGTGGTAAATGCCTGTAATCCTGGCATAGGGCTAAATTAAACCAAGTCTCAAAAACAAAGCAAGGGCTAGTGAGATGACTCAGTGGGTAAAAGCGCACACTGCATGAACCTGATAGCATGAGCTCCCAGAATCCCATCGGGGAAGGAGAGTTGTCTCTCACTGCCATACACATGCTGTGGCAGACATGTGTCCCAGCCTCCATGAGTAAATAAAAGGAAACTAAAACAAAAACACACTAAATTAAAAAAAAAAAGCAACCAAACCAAAATCCATAGAACTAGCACACAGAGAGAAGAAACTCAGGAACACACTAGGAATATACCAGGAACAGACAACCTTCTCAGTGGCTGTTCAGTCTGCAGCTTAAATTAAGTCACAACTATATTTCCAGTACCAGTGAATACAAGAGTCAGGAAACCAAGAAAGTGTCAAATCTGGGAATGCAAGTGGCTAAAGGACAAGTTAGCATTAAGTCAACGTTTCTTGAGACAACAAATAAAAGAGGCCATGAAAAATCCTGGTGGCGGCGCATGCCTTTAATCTAAGCACTTGGGAAGCAGGGACACATGGATATGTGATTTTGAGGCTAGCCTGGTCTACAGAGCAAGTTCCAGGACAGGCTCCAAAGTTACAGAGAAGCCCTGTCTTGAAAAACAAAATAAAACAAAGCAAACAAGCAAACAAACAAAAAGCAGCCATGAAAAATTCTAATAAATCATGCTGTTTGCTCAAATGACAATTACCGAACATTAATATTTTTAAATTTGGTCTTGCGTGTTTGGGCATGCATGCCAGGTATCTCTGTTGCGTCCCCGGAACTGGAGCTACAGACAGCTGTAAGTTGCCGTGTGGGTGCTGGGAATTGAATCTGTGTCCTCTGGAAGAGCAGCAAGCACTCTCAACTGCTGAGTCATTTCCCTAGCCCCTACTAGACATTTTTAGTGTTACCTTTTTTCATAAATAAAACACAATAATCTTTGGTACACAAACTTAACAGCCCTAGTAGTTGAGGTACTTTATAACAGAATTTCTCTAAGAGACCACTTAAGGGAGAGATGGCTGCTCAGCAGTTAAGAATACTGGCTGCTCACAACCATCCATGACTAGTTCCAGGGATCCAGCACCCTATTCTGACCCCTACTCGAATGAAGTGCACACATATGCAAACAGGCAAACACACACTTAAAATAAAAATAAATAAATTTTAACAATAATAGCAAACCCCTAAATGTTACTGGGTGTGTTTGGCTGAATCTGAAAGGAGAAACTACGGAAGGCTTGGTAGCTTTGACAATCTCTAATGACAACGTGCCTCAAAAGAGCATTTCTAAAACACTTCATCAGTTTAACATAACGCAGATAAGCAGGAGACCCTGAGAGGAGGAAGCTTTTCCTAGGAACTCCAGACACAACACAAAGGTAGAAGTTGCTGCAAAGCTTAATGCAAACCCTCCAGAGTCCCACGTTGACAAATTCTTTAACAAGCCCTGTGGTTACAGGGAAGCTGGTTTCATTCTGACTCACGCCTGCTCAAACAGTTTACTGGAAATGAAGGGGAGGGGGAATTTTCAGAGAAGTCATGTGATGGCCAGACAAACCACAACCAGCAAAAGGGTTCAACAGAGTCAAAAACAGGTCCCAGCAACAACTGGCACTCAGTGTTCAAATGACATTAAACGCCTATGAAAATGACCCTTGTTTAGTTTCAGATCATCTATACCATGAGCTCTTTCACAAATCTTCGTATGAAAAGGAACAGATACTTCAGAGGGGGAAAAACCAGCAGGCGCTGACATGGTGTATGCAACTGCAAACACTTCACAGGAAAATGTGCTCAGCAGAACAGAACAGAAATGCAAGGCTGAAGCACTTGGGGTGTTCAAGTAACCATTATCAAATGCTTTCCCACAATCTCCAAAGTCAAACGATGAAACAAATATTCTATCATTATCAACAGAAGTCCAAAGAACCCCTTATTTACACTTTGTTCTTTGAAAGGAGAAATGTCTTTCCCTGTCTAATAAACCTAATGCAAGTAACTTGAAATTCCTGACAGAATAATGATCTTACTAGGTAAAAAAATTCTTTTAAGTCTTTAATACAAACTAGTAAGGGAAATATTCAATTTATACTGAATATGGGCATTTAGTTTCAATACATAGATTAAGGTCAAATATTAGTCAAACACTGTCAGCTAAAAGAGAACATTCTCTTGAAATAAGACAAATCTAGAAACTATAAATTAGTCTTTAAAGAGATGCTCAATATAAGTAGTTACCAAGTCTGGGCTGGTGGCCAAGACATCTAGTCCCAGCTGCTGGGCAGCCTGATGTAGGAAGAGTGACAGCCTGGACAACTGAGCTGAGACACTGCCTCAAAACTAAACCAAACCCAAAAGAAACAAGAGGAATGGGAATGTAGTTTAGTGGTAAAACATATGCCTAGCTTCAGGCTGACTCTCCACGGTAAGGACAGGCAGAAGAAGACTCATGAATGATAGAAAAGCTAACTAGAATGAATATGGAGAAAAAAGAGCAGTCTACTAAAAGGTGAAGTTAGATTTTTGCATTTCTGATTCTGGTAATTCTGGTACAAAACAACACAGCAGAATACTGAAACAAATACATAAACAAATTCTACAAAATCAGCAATTCAGCATTACCCACCCCAAACAAAAACAAAAACAAACAAAAAACCCCACAAATGGCAGGTTCTTTGGACAGATGGTATCAGGCAATCTGATCGACAGCAATCTTATCCAAGTAAATATGTACAACATTCGTATTCTATTGTGTCAGCTGTACACATAAGAATAACAGCCTGGCCAGACTCCCTTCCTATTGTCTTTGTAGTAGCCAAAAAGATAATCTTTGAACACATCAAGAAAACGAGTTACCTCTATCTCAAACTCTGCCTTGCACACACTAGGCAACTGCTCTAGCACTGAGCTACAGCCTTTATCCTCTAAGGTCGTCAGCCTCCTTGTTATGTAGCTTATAGAATCAACAAATTACTGTGTAAGAATTTTCATGTTTCTACAACTTTGGGGGGGGGGTGACAGTAATTGTAACTAGGGCCCTGGAGCATGCTTAAGCACACTATCATTAAGCTACAAAAGTTGTTTTATTCAATATGAACTAAAACTTCCAGGAGCTGGAGTGATGGCTGGCTCAGTGGTAAAGAGCATTCACTAGTCTTCCAGAGGACCCGCCTTTGGTTCTCAACCACCTCTAACTCTCCAGCTTCAGGGGATTAGATGTCTTCTTCTGGCCTCTAGTGGTACCCAACACACGTGTGTACAGACACACACGCACACGCACACACACTTAAAAATGAAAAGAAAACTGTAAGATTTTTTTGGGGGGGGGTCAAAACCATCTTTTTTATTTGTCTTAACATATTTTTGCACATTTTAAAATCTCACAGCATGGAACCCCTGTATGAACGATCTGAAGTACAACACTGATGCCCAAACCAGAAAATTCTTCTGAGTCTGTTTTAAAAACTATTACCTAAAGTTAATGTATCCTCTGGGCTCGGATTCAGTTTCTCTGACTCTGTCTGCCCTTCTTTCTCCCAGCATTCAGTTTAGTCTTCCTCACCTAGCTCTGTTCTGCCCTATCAGGCCAAGACAGTTTCTTTATTCATTAACCAATAAAAGCAACACATAGACAGAAAAACCTCCCACACCAAACTCCCAGTGCATCCTTGGCCAAAAAATTCGCTCTCTGTCCCTCAGAGCAGGTGCTCCATTGTCTCAGAGGCCTTTACACCAAAGGAAGAAGTGCTTTGATCAGAGCCATAAAAAATAGTTCTATTAGGCTGGAAAAGCAGGCACTTTGAACTACTCATGCCTTAGAATCAGTGAATAAAGGAGTTATTGAGCTGGGTGGAAGTGGTTGATGCTGACTCCCAGCTCAGACTGGGGACCCATGATGCTTATTACAATGGAGGTGAGGAAGAGGGCATCTGAAATGAAGATATCCCTCCAAGCAGCTCGCAAAAACTGTAAGATATTTTAAAAATCTTTAAAAAAAAGTTCTTACAGGGGCTAGAGTTGGCTCAGTGGTTAAGGGATTATGATCACTTGTTACAAAGGACCCTAGTTTGATTCCCAGCATCCACATGGAGGGTCTGTAATGATTTAGATAAAAGTACAGTTCCCCGAGGGGCGGCCAAGATGGGCAGCTAGGTCCCACCACCCGAGGCTTCTGTGGGTCCCAGGCGGGTGGGTGAGAGACCTTGGCGCAGCTGGTCCTATCCTGATCCTCAGTGGCAGGTGAGAAACTGATAGGCATGCCATGCAGAGAGAGGGTTTGGATATAGTTTATTCAGTGGATTAAGGAAGAAAAGGGAAGTGGGAGAGGGGGTGGAGAGAGAGGAAGAGAGGAGTGGAGGCTGCAGCAACCTCTTAGGAAGAAAGACAGGGGCAGAGAGAGCACAGGCTAGAAGTGGAAGGAAGATCCACTTGCCCTGGCAGAAGGGGGAGTGGGTGGGGCTAGTCTCTTCAAGGGACAGGACAAGTGAGTAGTAGGTCATAACAGGCTCGCCACCTCTTTGAGCACCAGGCATACATATGATGCAGATATTCATGCAGGAAAACACTTATACACACACTTAAAAAAAAGCCCTCACAGGCTGGGTATGGTGTCACTTTTCTTTAATTCTGGCAGAGGTTGAGGTAGGCAGAGATCACAAGAAATCATAGTAAGACCCTGTATCAAAAAACTAAAGCCTTACAATTTAACTTGTTCCTGTATATGTAATTTTTATCCCTCAACCCTTGCACCATAAAACTCAAAGATGCTGCCAGGTGGTGGTGGTGCACGCCTTTAATTCCAGTACTTGGCAGGCGGATTTCTGTGAGTTTGAGGCCAGCCTGATCTACAAAATGAGTTCCAGGATTGGTTCCATAGCTACTGGGAAACCCTGTCATAAAAAAACAAAGAAACAAAAACAACAACAAAATCCCCCCAAAAATCAGTACACACACACACACACACCACCAAACCAAAAAACAACCTCAAAGTTGCAAAGCTAGGCATAGGGGTGCACACCCCTCACCCAGCAGTCCAGAGGCAGTGGAAGATACATTTCTGAGTTTAAGGCTAGCCAACATTATATGTTGAGTCTCTATCTTAACAGTTAAATCTTCAAGAGGAAATGACTTTAGTGCTCACCTAGTTTTACATTATGTGTTGTAAACTAAAACTGAATTTTATGTGAACATGTTTCATGCAATGCTAGTTTGTTTTAATTGATAGCCCACCATTTCTTCAAGGACTCTACTGAACAAATATATATACACACACACACACAGAACTAGGCAGGCTCTGTTAAAATGGCATATATTTGAAGACTCCTGTTTACAAACTCCTGTAGAGATAGAAGTCATAAACAATTTTAAAAGAAAGGGATAAGTTACCCAAGAAAGACGTACCTGGGACTCCAGTGGAATTCAGAGATACATTTGGAGGAATGGAAGGGATAAATAAAGAATGGGAAGGAATCAAAAAAGATATTTCAGGGGGCTGGAGAGATGGCTCAATGGCAAAGAGCACTTGCTGTTATTGCAGAGGACCTGGGTTCGACTCCCAGTACCCTCATGGTGGCTCACAACCAGCAGTAAGTCTGCTTCCAGGGGATTCAAAGCCCTCTTCTACCTTCTGAAGACACTAGGCATGGAAACAGTATACATATGTACATGCAGACAAAACATAACTACATCTAAAACAAAAGAAAACAACAACACCAAAAACCCCTAAAAACAAAATTACCAGGTAGTTCAGGAAGAAAGGCCCCAGCCCTAGTCAGCATGTTGGCAAATGACTATAATGTCGAGGCTTGGGAGGTTAATGCAGAAAGACCCTGAGTTCAAGGCTACCCTGGGCTATTACAGATCTTAAAAAACAAACAAACAAAAAACAACAGTAACAACAATCAATTGCCTGGCGTGGTAGTCTATACCTTTAATTCCAGCATTCGTAGGGTAGGGGCAGAGGTGGATAGATCTGAGTTCAAGGATAGCTAGCTCAGTCAGTCTACTTAGTGAGTTCTAGACCTATACACTGAGACCTTGTCTCAACAAACAAAAACTACCACCATTACCAAAAACTCCAATCAGCTGACCTACCAATCACACATGAAGCACAAAGAAGCCCCAGTATAGGAATTTGATTGGTAAGAACGAGCAGAGACACATGCAGCTGAACGGACATGACAACCTTGCAAGCAGGTATGGAAAAGTGCTACATCACATAGCAGGGAAGGGAGGTGAAGGATTCTAATTCCTCAGAGCAGGGTAATGTCTTTACAAGTTTAATAAATCATTACAGTGTGTATTTACTAAGAGCACCAAGCTCTGACCTCAGCAACTCCAGAGCTCACTCTTTTCAAAGGAATTTCACACATGTTAAACAGGTATTCTAGCAAACCGATAGCCACTGCTGTTGGGTGGGAAGTGTAGCTCAATGGGAAATGGGTTTCCTAGCATGTGTGAGGACCTGGATTCCATGTAAGCATCAAACAAACAAAACTGCGACAAAACCAAAATCAATGTAGCATCTAAAAAAAAACATTGAAGAAATATTAGATTGCTTTTGTAGGTTTGGTCCAAGAAAAGTGTTATATTGTCTGGATTTTACACTGCATACAATTTGAGCAAAACCCAAATATTTCTGAATAGTTAAGTTCTTTTTTCTTTTGTAAAAGGGACTTACATTGCCCAGGCTGCCCCAAGCTTTCAGTAGTGGAGGATGACCTTGAATTTCTGAGTTCCTGTTTCCTCCGACCTGCACCAGCGGGTAGAAGCTGCTGAGGGATCAAGGACAGCATCCTGTGAAAGCCTTAGATAAGCACTCTACCAAATGAGCTCCACTTCTATGCCTGAGCAGCAAAATTTCAAGAGCAGGTTATTTATTGTTCAGAAAACTAATTTTCTCTGGATGGTGTTGAAAAAAATTAGGGTGAAAATTAGTAAAGAGTGAGTTCCAGGACAGCCAGGACTATATGGAGAAACACTGACTTAAAAAAACAGTCAGGCTGGAGAGATAGCTCAGAGGTTAAGAGAACTGACTGCTGTTCTGGAGGTCCTGAGTTCAATTCCCAGCAACCACATGATGGCTCACACCCATCTGTAATGAGCTCTGGTGCCAGGTGGATCTCTCTGAGTTCGAGGCCTATCTAGTCTACAGAACTAGTACCAGGTCAGGCTCCAAAGCTACAGAGAAACCTATCTTGAAAAACCAACTAACCAATGAAACAAAAAAGAAACCACTAGAAGTGTAAAGTAGATACCGAGACGTATTTGAAAGAGTCATTCAGAAGCAAAGGAGCACAGAAATGGTGAGGATGCTGTGGAGGTCAATCCGTCTTATAGGATGACTAGAGACGGAGGCAAGGGAAAAAGTCAAGTGGTTGAGATATTAATCTGTTAGCAGCTTTCAAATTTTATTTTTTTAATTGTATGAGTTTTGCACACATGTATTTTTCTTTTTAAAAATCTATCTATGTCACGTGTATGAGCGTTTTGCCTACATGTATGTATGCACAATATCTGTGTGTCTGGTAAGTGAGGAGGCCAGAAGAGGGTGTTGGATCCTCAGGAACTGGAGTTACAGATGGTTTTAAGCCATCACCTGAGTAATGGGAATTGAGCTCAGATCCTCTAGAAGAGGCTAGAACTCACAGAGATCCTCCTGCCTCTGCCTCCTGGGTGCTGGGATTAAAGGCATGCATCACCACCGCAGGGCTGAGACAGGGTTTCTCTGTAGCTTTAGAACCTGTCCTGGAACTCTGTATGCTGGCCTCAAACTCGGAGATCTGCCTGCCTCTGCCTCTCTGGAATTGAAGTCATGTGCCACCACTGCCCGGAAAGGCCAGTACTCTCAATGCTGAGCTATCTCTCCAGGTTCACTAGTTATATTTTTATTTTCTCAGTATTGAGAAATGGACCCAAAGATAAATTAGACTTTAACTTGAGGAAACTATGGGGATGACAGTGAGGTTACAGATGGGGGCTGGAGAGATGGCTAGGTGGTTAAAAGCACAAGTTACTCTTCTGGAGGACCTGTGTTCAATTCCTAGCTCTCACATGGCAACTCAATATGTCCTCTAACTTTATTTCTGGAGATCTTATCCCTTTTCTGGCCTCTCTGAGTACCTATCATCCACATCATTCAGCACACAGACATACATGGAGGCAAAACACTTACGTAATAAAAATAAATAATTACAAAACAAGTTACAGACAACAGGAACAAAGGCTTAAAAAGCTGGTCATGAAGAGAAAGATAAAATCTTGCATAAAAGCCATCTAGAACATAACTGGAGGGAGGCACTGAACATAGATCTGTGTGCTCGTGTGCCAAGTAGCATTCCTTCTTGGACTTTTGATTCTGAGATGGGGTCTCACTAAGATGCCCAGGTTGGTCTTAAACCTATGAGCCTTTAGCTTCAACCTCCCCGGTACTAACAGAGCTACAGACCTACATTACCAGCCTAGTTTAGAACTCAACTTTTGGAAACACTGGATGCTCAAGGCCATTGGAAGCTACCCTCATTCATGCCTATCTCCCCCAGATACAGAGTAAGAACAGCACAGAAAGCCAAGAGCAAAAGGAATTTAGTGGAAAAATACTGTCTACTTTCAAAATGGCACTCACAAAGTAACTGAGATAATTATAAGGAATCAAAATATAAATCAACACATCATTGTTCTTTCTCTCAAAACAGCTATTACATGAATATCCAAACATTAGTCAGAAGTAGAATTTAAGTAAATATGTAGCTTGAACATTGTTACTGAGCAACAATTTGAGTAAAATCTACATGTTCCCTTTAACCCACTTGGAGAGAACATGATAAAGCAACCAGTGCCAAAGTTATGTGTGTGTGTGTTTGATTTATTTAGACTTCCTGCTGATAAATTTATTCCACTAAAGTACTTTACCTTCAAGAACTAAAAATAAATTTAAAAAACTATTTCAAACAATCTTTAAGTCATGTTTTACAGCTATTCATTTTACTTTATTATTTTAATTATAGTTGATCCACGTTCCCCTGTTTACTGCTCCTATCAAAAGAGATGGTCTACATCTGTCTACATGAGCAGTCCAATGTTAGAGAGGTTGTGTAACCATTCTGGTGTGATTACCAAAGAAGTTTTAAACCACCATCAAGAAGGCACCATGGAAGGTATATCAGGCTAGCATGTCTTGAATATGTCATTAATAGCTGCCGAATCAAACGTGAGGTAAAATTAAATCACCTGGAAGCAAGGCTAGTGGCACAAGGTTGTAATCCCAGCATTTGAGGCAGGAATGTAGCAAGTTCAAGGACTGCTAGGGCTACCCAGAATGTTGAAGGCCACTATGGGCAACTTAGTTTGACATTACCTCAAAATAAAAAGCAAAGAAGAGAGCCGAAAATACAGCTCAGTGACAGAGTACTCACCTGGCACGTGCAAGGCCCTAGGATTGACTGTACTACAGAAAAGTAAGATGAAAATATCAAATTCATTGGAGAGAAATTAGGTTCCTACATTGCAGCATATGCAGAATTATTTTTTTACATGGTGTTTTCTGAGACAGTCTTGTTATTTAGCTCAGGTTGTTCCTGTTGGGCTCCGCTGGAGCTGGAGTTACAGGTGGCTGTGAAATGGTCAATACAGGTGAGGAACTGCTCTGGGTCCTCTGGAGGAATAGAAAGTGTCTTTAACTACCGAGCTGCCTCTCTAGCCCCTAGCTCTTCACCTTTCATTACACCTAGTAAAATTATTGCTAAATTGTGGTACAGTAAACACAATGCTAATCCCTAGAGCCAGAAAATGGGCTTGGACTTTGGCTAGGTGAGCCACTGGCCCTGTGATCTTGAGTGGGTTTCTTTGCTCAAATCAGGGATAGGCCAAGTGCAGTGGAATAATCCCAGCAACTAGAAAGTACAGTCAGATTTTGTGTCTACTGCAGAAATGAAACAAACTTCTAACTTGGGCCTGGCAGAATGGCCCCCACAAAGAAGGGTAGCAGCAAGAAGGTGAAGGGCCATTCTGCCATCAGGGAGGTGGTCACTCAAAAACACACAATCAAGTTCACAAAATATGGAGTGGGCTTCCTGAAGCGTGCTCCTTGTTCATTAAAAAAAACATGGAAGTCTGCCATGAAGGAGATGGGAACCGCAGATGTGCAGACCGATACCGGGCTCACTAAAGTCATCTGGGCAGAGGAGTAAGGAATGTTACATATCGCATCCATGTACATTAGTCCAGAAATCACAATCAGGATAAGGGCTCATCAAGCAAGCCCTACAGATTGGTAACTTACACGTCTGTTACCATGCACAAAAATCTACAGTCAATGTGGATGAGAACTAACCTTCTGAATCACAAAGCTGCAGAACTGCTCACAACAACAAACCAATGAAAAACCAGGGATAATGCCTTTTACTTCATAGTATGGCAAGGCAATTTATTCAACTGTTTAATACACTGGTTTTTTATTGATCTTAGAAAATAGTAAGAGCACAGTTATCATGTATGAGTTAATATTTTTCTTATTATTTAAACTAAATAATTTTCTAATTTGTATGGCAATTGATGTTAGCTATAAGTAAGATATTGAGTAAACACTTTAAAGAGATCACTCTTGTAGACCAGACTGGCCTTGAATTCAGAGATCTGCCTGCTTCTGCCTCCCGAGTGCTGGAATTAAAGGTGTGCGCCACCACCTCCTGGCCTCAGATAGAACATTCTTAAAGAGCACATGGCTGGGGATGTAGTTCAGTGATACAGTGTCTGTCCACAAGGCTGGAGATGGAGTTCAGTGATACAGTGTCTGTCCAGCAATGAACAAGGTCCCGGATTCGATCTTCAGCACAACAAGAAGCAAAAGCTCTAGGTGTCCAATTTCTGATTTAAAGGACATAAGATACATATAGTTTGCTTTCTTCACTTTTAAGATAAGCAAATATGAAGTTAGTAAGAAATGCATAGTTATCCTACAAATCATGTTTGAAATTACTGGCATAAAGTCCAAAAAGATTAAAAACAGCCCAAATCTTATAATCATTGTGTGCCATCTCATCTAATTTTCAAGACTCAAAACAGATGAAGTTGGATTAGAAAAGATCCAATCAAAAGTAACAGAAATATCAGGGCCACATGAGAAGTATGAAGGATGAGCACACTTACAGTGAGTAGGGAAAGCCAAACTGGGCCGGGTCTTTAAGAACTCCAATTATAGGGCCTGGAGAGATGGCTCAGTGGTTAAGAGCATTGCCTGCTCTTCCAAAGGCCCTGAGTTCAATTCCCAGCAACCACATGGTGGCTCACAACCATCTGTAATGAGGTCTGGTGCCCTCTTCTGGCCTTCAGGCATACACGCAGGAAGAATATTGTATACATAATAAATAAGTAAATAAAAAAAATCTTAAAAAAAAAAAGAACTCCAATTATAGACACAAGATAAAGTATGACTGCTGTCTTTCTTCATCACATTCCAGGTCCGAAGTTTTGAAATTGAGCTTTTCAATGGCAACAAGTGTATGGAATGAATTATCTCCACATAAAAAAACTGCTAAGAATGAAATGAGCCGTAAGTCCGCTGTTCCAGTCAATGTAGGGAGCGGTAGGACAAGACCTTTAAAAGGTATTCCAGAGAAACAAGGCCCTCATTACACATCTGTGAGCAGGATGGACAGATGTTCTTTTTCGGAATCATTAACTATTAATAGGGTGATTGTGTTATTTGGCTAATCAGATAACTGACAATAAAGCAGTTCCTACTTAAAAATAACCCAGAGAGGGCGATAGTGCAGCTGGTAAGGCCGGTAAAGCACTGGCCACAAGCACGGGGATGCCCAGCACTCCCGTGGAGTCTCAGTGTGGTGGTACATCTTCCTAATGCCAGTTGGAGATAGGTGGATCCTGGGACTCACTGGTCAGCCAACCCACCCTACCTGCTGAGCTCCAGGACAAGAGACCCCTCTCTTGGGTCAGTGGGACGGCTCACCAGGTAAGGAGCTTGCTACCAAGCCTGACAATCTGAGTCTGAGCTCCTGGACCCACACAGTGGAACATAATTAAGCTGCCCTTTCATCTCCACATAGGCACAATGACCCCTGAACTACATACACAAACGTAAAAAAACTAAAGACTTACAACAGCATCGCCCCTCGCAATATCAGCACCAGAGCCTGAAAATGCCTTCCAGGATAAAGTACAAGATATGATTTTTTTTCTCTCCCAAGTTCCTCCTGTTTAATGTTTTCTTTTGGAGATAAGATTATTTTCTTAAGTTTCTGTTTCCTTTAATTTGAAATCAGCAAAGTTCTAAATCTCAGTCATATGAGGTTTGTTAGATACAACTGTAGAGGGAGGAAACAAAAAGAATTCACTTTGCACAACGGTCACTGCCTTAATTTCTTTTTTATCTGTGGTGTTTTCTAAGGCCATCTTTTAAAGGTTCAACATTTGCCAATGTTCTGAGGCATTTTCCTACTACTACACCACTGCTCCTTAGATCGAGCAAAAAGGTTGGCACATAGGTTCTATGGGGGGAGAGAGGAAGCTTGCCTAAGCCTGGAATTTGGGTTTTTATTGACCTGGCTCACCCTGTCTATACTGAGGATGCTCTAGAACATTCAAAGGTAAAGTAGGACTGATCTGAATTGCTAAAGTCCAATGACACAAGCCGCTTACTCACCTGATGCTTTCTAACTGTTTAAAAACATTACATAATGTTTACATTCCCTCAGCAAATACCTTCATAGCTGTAAGCACTGTGTGTTTTCACAGCAGGATGAAATCCCAAGGCTGTTTTCAAGGAGGAAATGGCCATGGCAGAGCTAGCCAGAGCTGCAGTATTTACTGTACACCTGTAATCCTTGCGCATGCAAGTCATCTCAGGCTGCAAAACTATCTTTATCTCAAGAAATAAACAAAACCCAATAGTAACTTACAAAAGAACCTGGGTGTGGCATACACATGTAACACACACACACACACACACACACACACACACACACACACACACACACTTTTGAAGCAAATAAGTGACATTTATCTGTTCCCAGAGGGAGAAAAGTGGCTTTTGATTTTCTAATTACCAGTCTCTTAGGAAAAAAACAACCAACAAAGGCAGTGTTTAGGCTTCTCTCCTCCAAGAAGTAGGGACATGACCTAGGGTCCCTTGCATGCTGTGCAAAGACTGTATCAGGAACCCATACTCCCAGTCTCTGGTCATCATTTGTACTTTCGATATTTCTGCATATTCTGTCCCAGGTCATATTTTGTTTTGTTTTCACTTTGGCAGTTTTCTTTCTTACAGCAACTACTAACCATTAGACCTTAGTAACAGCTGACTCAGGGACTGCAGTCTGTTCTCCCATTGTTCTTACTTGCACACCCTTAGCAGTAATAGCTGAGTTGGGGACTACAATTCCACCCTCCAGTTGTTCTTACCTGTGCACCCTCTGCATGTTCCAGCATCTCTTCAAATTCCTGGTACTCTTCATCGTCTGGTTCAGTTCCTGAAAGACGAGCTGCCCTGGCCATGAAATATGGAGGCAGCTCTCCAATGGCTGTACCAATACCCTGCGTGGAAAGACAAAAATAAAAACACTCTCTGTGAGGTTTGGTTTTAGCACAGTGACACAATAAAACAAATTATTGTTTCTATATTTCCAAAAGCATTTTGAGATAGGATGTCTACATCTGATACATAAGTCAAAGTTTGAGAGTCGGAGTCATAGCCATATTTCTGACTTGTAAACAAGGTAAGATAATAAATAAATAGATTTCAGAGACTCTCCTAGGCACATGACAGACTCAAAATAGCATCTCTCCTTAGGTTCTGGTGTTTTTCTTAGAACTTCCTTCACTTTTTAATCCAAATGATGTGATAAGAAGAAAGTTGCTATCACTTGGAAGGCACAGGCAAGAAGATCAGAAGTTGAAATCTATCTCAAAAACAAAACCAAACCCTCCAAACATGAAACAAAACACCAGTATAGCTGTTAGATTAAAATTCTCTAGCATATTTCAGGTAATCTTATCTTTCTTTCTTTCTTTTTTTTTTTTTTTAAAAAAAATAAAACCTTGAAACAAACTGCAGCCAAGAAGTCCCTGAAAACTCAGCATCAGGATGGGTCATTGTTACAACAGGATTTAAAAATGTTTCACTTCCTCACTGTGATTCACATTTCAGTCACTTTGTAGACTGATGTTTTTGAGGAGGTTTTCACTGTTGTTTTTCCTTAATCGGTTCAGGACATAAAGATGAAAACAAGTTTAGCTTTAAGTGGCTTAAATACCAGACAGGCCATAATAGGACAGAGACAGTCTCTGGAGAAACCTTCACCCTGCGCCAGACAGACCTGGTCCTCTGCTCTGAGTCACAGTGAATAAAAGGGCTTGCTAGCTCACAAAACAAACTTAACTCTTTTAGCTTGCTCTGCTTTAAATGCACTGGAAGGATTTTGAAGGGATGGAGAGATGGCTCTGTAGTTAAACGTGCATACAGCTCTTGTAGAGGCCCCAAATTTGGTACCCAGCACCGGCATCAGGGACTTCACAACTGCCTGAATCTCCACCTCCTAGGGACCCATTTGTCCTCTGCAGGCAACTGCACTCACATGTACACACATCCACATATATACATATGATTAAACTATGATTAAAAATAAATTTAAAAAGTCAGGTGTGGTGATGTACTCCTTTATTCCCAGTAACTCATCAGGCAGAGGCAGGCAGATGTGAGTTTAAGGTCTTGTCTAAAAAGAATCATTGAAGGAAATTATCAAATTTAAACATTTTGTGTCATTAGTGTGTAAAAACAGCAGTCTCCAAGTATAAATCCATTATCTACACGTGAAATAAGAACTTTGGAAAAGTTTTACCAAAAGCAATCTACAGATTCAATGCAATGCCCATCAAAATCCCAGCAAGATTCTTCACAGACCTCGAAAGAACGGTACTCAACTTCATTCAGTAAAGCAAAAAACCCAGGATAGCCAAAACAATCCTGTACAATAAAACAACTTCTGGAGGCATCACAATCCCTGACTTCAAACTCTACTACAGAGCTACAGTACTAAAAACAGCCTGGTATTGGTATAAGAACAGACAGGAGGACCAATGGAACCGTATAGAAGACCCGGATATCAATCCACACATCTTCGAACACCTGATTTTTGACAAAGAAGCAAAAAAAAAAAAAAATCAGATGGAAAAAAGAAAGCATATTTAACAAGTAGTGCTGGCATAACTGGATTTCAACATGTAGACAAATGAAAATAGACCCATATCTATCACCATGCACATAACTCAAGTCCAAATAAATCAAAGACCTCAACATAAAGCCAGCCACACTGAGCCTTTTAGAAGAGAAAGTGGGAAGTACCCTTGAACACATTAGCACAGGGAACAACTTCCTAAATATAACCCCAGCATTATATTAAGTTGAGAGAAACAATTAATAAATGGGACCTCCTGAAACTGAAAAGCTTCTGTAAAGCAAAGGACATGGTCAACAAGACAAAACGACACCCTACAGAATGGGAAAAGATCTTCATTAACCCCACATCAGACAGAAGTCTGGTCTCCAAAATATACAAAGAACTCAAGAAATTGGACACCAAAAGATCACATAATCCAATAAAAAATGGAATACAGACCTAAACAGAGAACTCTCAACAGAAGAATCTAAAATGGCTGAAAGACAAGGAAATGTTCAACATCCTTAGTCATCAGAGAAATGCAAATCAAAACAACTCTGAGATTCCATCTTACACCTGTAAGAATGGCCAAGATCAAAAACACTGATGACAACTTATGCTGGAGAGGTTGTGGGGAAAAGAGAACACTTCTGCATTGCTGGTGGGAATGCAAGCTGGTACAATCCCTTTGGACATCAGTGCGGCGATTCCTCAGAAAATTAGGAAACAACCTTCCTCAACACCCAGCAATACCACTTTTGGGTATATATCCAAAGGATGCTCAATTGTGCCCAAAGGACATGTGCTCAACTATGTTCGGAGCAGCTTTGTTTGTCATAGCCAGAACCTGGAAACAACCTAAATGCCCCTCGACTGAAGAATGGATAAGGAAAATGTGGTACATTTACACAATGGAGTACTACATACACAGCAGAAAAAAATAACGACAGCTTGAATTTTGCAGGAAAATGGAGCTAGAAAACACTATTTTGAGTGAGGTAACCCAGACCCAGAAAGACAATTATCACATGTACTCACTCATAGGTGGTTTTTAAACATAAAGCAAAGAAAACCAGCCAACAAACCACAATCCTAGAGAACTTAGACAACAATGAGGACAGTAAGAGAGACATACATAGATTTAATCCACATGGGAAGTATAAAAAGACAAGATCTCCTGAGTAAATTGGGAGCATGGGGACCTTGAGGGAGGATTGAAGGGTGAAGGAGAGAGGCAGGGACGGGAGCAGAGAAAAATACAGAGCTCAATAAAAAATCGATTTAAAAAAAAGGGAAAAAAGAACTTTGAAAAAGAACATGCTTAAGTGCCTCAAAGTAAATCTGAGTTGAAGAAGAGAGGAAGAGAAAGGGGAAGGAGAAAGAAGGTCAAGAGTATGGAGGGAATAAAACAAGAAGTCAATGCTGATCAACTCTGCCGGGCGGTGGTGGTGCATGCCTTTAATCCCAGCACTCGGGAGGCAGAGGCAGGCGGATCTCTGTGAGTTCAAGACCAGCCTGGTCTACAAGAGCTAGTTCCAGGACAGGCTCCAAAACCACAGAGAAACCCTGACTCGAAAAAAAAAAAAGTTGGTCATCTCTGTAGGACAACAGAGAAGCCATTAATTTTTAAAGTGCAAAGGATTAAATATTTATCCTTATTTTCATATATGAACTAATTTTAGGATAACCAAACTGGTTAAGAGAAATCTTTTCTATGAAAGTCTCCACCCTGGAACGGAGGCACCTGCCTGTAGGCCTGTCTAGGAAGAGGCTGGAGAAGGAAGGGTACAGGAATCTGAACACAACCTGGGCAGCAGAGTAAGACAATGATCAGAGGAGAAAAAGGTATTTTAGCCAATAACCAAAGGAAAATCATATACTTGGAACAATACTATTTTTTATTAACCATATTAAATAACAGACATAAATAATTGGTTGCTACCAGTGCTAATGACACAAAGGAGTTACTATCGCACGTTGTGACAGAAATACCAAAGCTATTTCCCATTAAAAACAAAGTATGCCTGGCCATTGTGGAGCACACCAGGCACCGGCTGGTCTAAGTTCCAGGCTAGCCTGGTTTACATAGTGAGTTCCAGACAGCCAGAACTACATAGTGAGATCCTGCTTCAAAACAACAAAACAAAACAAAACAAAACAAAACAACAAAAACAACTCAGTCAGGAGGTGTTTTTTTTTTTTTTTTTTAATCCCACTGTTTGGGAGGCAGAGGCAAGTAGCTCTCTGGAGTTCTAGACAAGTTTGGGCTACAGAGCAAATCCCAGGACAGCCAGGGCAAAAAAGATTTTGCCTTGAAAAGCCAAACCAAACAAATAAACAAACACTCTCATAAACTTGAAGGATCTGAATATATCAACTCACAGGAAACACAGGGAACAGAGGAACAGCCAGTAAATTTGGCACTTGGGAAACTATTTGACAAACACTTTTATTCAATGAACAAGTTTGAAAATAAAACTAGCAGTTAAGAAAATTTAACCAGCCAGGCATGGTGGCATATGAATTTAACCCCAGCACTTGGGAGGCAGGCGGATCTCTGTGAGTTTGAGGCGAGGATGGTTTATAGAGCTAGTTCCTGGATAGCCAGAGCTACACCGAGAAAACCCTGTCTCAAAAAATCAAACCAAACCAAAAAACTACTACTAATCCCTTTTAATAAGTATATTAAACTCCTGTGATCTATTCCTTTAAGCCCTAAGGGTAATATATCCACACATAAAATGTATGGGATTAGCTTGAAGGTAACAGTGGGCCAAGCTAGGTGGACATAAAATATTAGTTTGATAAAAGTACATTAAGTTCATTTCTGTACTTTCTGCACTTTTTGGAAACTTAAATTAGCAACACTGACACCTCAGATAAACCTCATTGGCTATACAACTGCCAATGTACAAAGCTGAACTTTCCCATAATAGAAAGTAGAAGAAAAGTTCATTACAACATTTTAGCTCAGATGCGAACTTCTCTAAGTTCTAATAGTTCTAATGTGGAGTCAAATGTCAACCATTCTGAAGCAATCTTCTGATTCAAACATGTGACCAATTTCCTGAAAGCTGTGAGGAAGTAGCATAAAGAGTTAAATCAGGAGTTGTGTCTGATCTTAGTTGATCACACTGATTCTATATTCTAATACTTCATATTTTCATAATAGAAAAAGAATGGTAATCATGTCACTAGTCAACTATTGTACAAATAAACAGAAAGAATATACTCACCCAGGCAGGTTCTCAAAACATTACGTTAGACACAAAATTAGTTACCTCAAACTAGGCACCGAGGACTCAGGCTTCTTAAAAGTAATTGTATAAGGTTGAGGCTGTAGTTTACTTTGTAAAGCCCCGGGTTTGACCCCCAACATAGGATAAACTGGTAAATGCCTATAATCTAAGCACTTGAGAGACAGACAGACACAGGAGGAACGGACATCAAAGTCATCCTGGGCTATATCATGGGTCCAAGGCTAGTGTGGCACACAGGAGACCTTGTCTCACTAATAACAATTATGATGGTAGTGATGACGATAGTTTTCTAATTCCTTTTTGAAAGATTTATTTATTTTTAAATTGTGTAGCTCTGGCTGACCTGGAACTCACATACAATCACTGGCCTCTTCAGTGCTAGGGTTTTGGGCATGCCCCACCATGCCCAGTTTTTTAAAACTAATTTTTAAAAATTAATATATATACAAAGATGGATATTAGTTTGAAACGGCCTTAAGAATGAAGTTCTGACAATTCTATAGAATGGGCTAAACTTGAAAATATTACAAACTAAGGACAAAGGAGGCACAAACCTATGATTCCCCATTTAAGATATGTATAGCAGGCAAATCCACAGAAACACAAAATAGAGCAGAGGTTCCCAAGGTCAGGAAAGAAGAAGAAATAAGAAAGGGAGGGGAACAGAGAAAAATACATAGCTCAATAAAAACAAAACGAAGAAATTATTTTAATTGGTTCAGAATTTCTTTCAGTTGACAGAAAATGTTTTAGAAATGAATATTGGAGGTGGTTAGATTAAAATTTGTAAATTTGCTTTTATGCCACTGAATTATATGGTTAAAATAGGAAACTTTGTCATGTATATATCCCAAAATGTGAACCATTTTAAGAGATGGTATGCATGTTACCGCTGCTCTGGTAACATAGCAACCTCACTCCCACCTCCTCTCATTGCATTATCCACAGATCTCAAGTGAACTCAGATGAGGGCAGATTCCACCACTACACCATAAAATTCTTCATAGAACCTATCACAGTTTCTGCTTACATAAAAACCTCCAGCCCCAATGGGGTGGTGGTGGCACACACCTTTAATCCCAGCATTCAGAGGCAGAAATAGACAGATCTCTGTGAGTTTAAGGCCAGCCTGGTCTACAAGAGCTAGTTCCAGGACAGGCTCCAAAGCTGTTTTTGAAAACCCTGTCTTGAACACAAAAAACAAACAAACAAACCCTTCAGCCTTTAAATGTTCAGTAACTTATCTGTGGAATTCATGAATGAAATTTAAGAAGGTTTGAACTGGTATAAACACACAAATTATAGGAGTTCAAAAAGATGCTGATAGCAGTGACCATGCTCCTACAAGTGACCTCTCTCACCCATGCTCCTGTATGTAACACTAATAAAACTCCCTCCCTCCCAAAAGGGGATGTGAAAGGGGACCTAGCTGGGGGGGAGGGGGAGAGAAAGATTGATGGGAAAGGGATAATGTTCTTGTACATGGTAAAGATTTGTCACTCATATTAGTTTAATAAAACACAGGCCAGCAGCCAGACAGGAAGTATAAGCAGGGTGACCAGAAATAGAGAATTCTGGGAAGAGTCAGTTACCAGCCAGACGCAGAGGAAGCAAGAGGAGAATGTCTCTCTGTGAAAAGGTACCAAGCCATATGGCCAAACATAGACAAAAATTATGGGTTAAATTGTAAGAGCTAGTTAATAATAAGCCTGAGCTAATAGGTCAAACAGTTTATAATTAATATAAGCTTCTGGATTTCTTTGGGACTGAATGGCAGTGGGACCAGGTGGGACAAAAACTTATGTCTATAGGAGAGGTAATGTGGAGGGGAAAGATGTAATTGAAATATATTAGATAAATGTATGAAAATGTCATGATGAAACCCTACTATGTCTATACACTAATAAATACATTAAAGGAAGAATACTGATGGGGCAGGGTTGTAGCTCAGTGGAAGAGTACTTACCTAGCATGCATGAGGTTCCTGCTTCAAATGCTGCTATATTTTTGACATCTAAAGGCCTATAAGGAGGGGCTGGAGAGATGGCTCATTGGTTAAGAGCATTGCCTGCTCTTCCAAAGGTCCTGAGTTCAATTCCCAGCAACCACATGGTGGCTCACAGCCATCTGTAATGAGGTCTGGTGCCCTCTTCTGGCCTGCAGGCATATACACAGAATATTGTATACATAATACATAAATAAATATTAAAAAAAATAGGCCTATAAGGCAAGGGTTTGGCCCTAGATAGAGACTATTAGGAAGAGGTGGAACCTTGAAGAAGAGATTACTGCTGGAAGGACTTAGATCACTCTAGTCTCTTTTGGTTTGATTCTCATATGCCATGAAGTGAGCAGCATGCTCCCACTTCATATGACCAAGGTGGAAGTGAGGTAATAACTGTAAATGACATAAATGATAATGGCTTTACTGGTACAACATATTCATGATAATGAAGTCTATAGTGATATTTCAATTTGAAAATTAGATTAAAAATATTAGCCGCATATGGCCTCAGCCTTCCTCTCTGTCTTTTTGGCCCTATGAATCCAACCCATCTCTTGCTTTGTTTTATCTGAGATAGGGTTCTAATTCCTAGGAATCGAACATCTTCCTCCTGAAGAGGCCAATTCGGATGCTAAGATTCTGGAATAATAATAGTCACATCTGCAACTGTGTCTAATAATCCTTCCAATATAATGTTATTTATTAGTACCCCCAGCTTTGGTCTCTGATCTTTTATAGAAGGTTGTCAAATATATGTTTTATATATTTTTTCTTTTCTTTTTGGTTTTTCGAGACAGGGTTTCTCTGTGTAGCTTTGGAGCCTGTCCTAGAACTAGCTCTTTTAGACCAGGCTGGCCTTGAACTCACAGAGATTCACCTGCCTCTGCCTCCTGAGTGCTGGAATTAAAGGCGTGTGCCACCACTGTCTGGCACATTTTATATTGGAATTTTGATTCATCCTCCATGGTTATTCTATCATCTAGAGCAGTATGGAATTTTACAACAGGCACTGGATTTTTCTAAATTTCCTGGGGTGTGTCTTCCACAGTGACTAAGAATGGCTGAACCACTTTTGACCCCCCAAGGATTTTTCCAATGGTAACTGGTTGTCTTGTTTGTCTCTTTTTGATCTACATTCATTAATCCAATCTCAGCCTTTGATTTTAAGCAGGACATCATTAAGGCAAGCAAGACATTTCTCAAAAAACAAAAAACAAAAAAAAAAAAAAAAAAAGAAGAAGCTAGCACTCAGGAGGCAGAGGTAGGTGAATCTCTGTGAGTTCGAGGAAAGGCTCCAAAGTTACACAGAGAAACCCTGTGTTGAAAAACCAAAAAATAAAGTGAACACAAACCAACCATAAAATTAGGTAAACCCTCCCACTGTATATTCTAAATTAGGTTTCCATACCTAGGAACTATTGCTATTAGTGTGTGTCACTAATAACGTAAAACTCATTGACATTCATTATATTTACTAAGGCTAAGTAATTATCTCTGCTTTTAATACTTTTCATCAAATAGAGATTCAGTACTTGGGGGTGGAGAGATGGCTCATTATTAAAAGTGCCTGGTGCCAGAGTCCAATTCCCAACACCCATAAGGGGTGGCTTACAACTGTATATAAATCCAGCTCTACATACACTTCTGGCTCTCCCCACACTCTACAGTGACCACACACATACACCCCTAAAAATAAAATGAAGAAACCTTGTCCTCATTAAGCATTAATTAAAAAAAAATTAAGTTAGCACACAAAGTAATGGGTTTCATTGTAGCATTTTTATATGTATTTTTCCCCTCAGGTACCCTCTCTCTTTTTATTATATTTTTAAGATTTATTTATTTAAGTTATGTGTATAAGTGGTTTGCCTACATGTATGACTGTGCACCAAATGTATGCTGGTGCCCACAGAAGTCAAGAGGGCACTGAATCCTCTGGAACTGAAGGATGATTGTGAGAAGCAAGGGCTCTTAATTGCTGAGCCACCTCTCCAATTCCTAATATAGCATTGCCAACCTTGACGGAAGCTTTCTGTTTGGCATCAGTGTTGATCTAGCCACACAAATAACTTTTAAAAGAACAAAATTAAATAGGGGCTGGGCAGTGGTGGCGCACACCTTTAATCCCAGAACTTGTGAGGCAGAGGCAGGCAGATCTCTGTGAGTTGGAGGCCAGCCTCAACCAGGGAGGGCTGTTACACAGAGAAACCCTGTTTTCAGGAAAAGAAAAGAAAAAGAAAAGAAAAAGAACAAGCAAGGAAGAAATGTATAGGTAGTCCCCCCCCCCTCTCTTTTCAAGACAGTTTCTCTGTCTGTTCTTGAACTAGCTCTTGTAGACCAGTCTGGCCTTGAACTCACAGAGATTCCTCTGCCTCCTGAGTGCTGGGATTAAAGGTACGCACCACCACTGACTGCCTAGCTGGTAAACTCTTTTCTAGCACGTTCCAAATGCCTTCTGTTATTCTAATAATAATTTTCATAATAATCTCCTCAAATCTATAAAACATACAACTAGCATAATGAATCTGTATCTAGTGTTTATAAAAGAGCAACAGGAAACACGACAGCTCTTCCTGCCTTTCACAATCAACAGACTTAACAAAGAGCATTTCCTTTAGAGTTCCTTCAAAGCACAACATGATTGCTGGGCTGAGGATGCAGTTTAGTGGAAGAACACTTGCTTTTAGCAAGTGCCAGGCTCAGTGTTCGATCTGTAGAACTACCAGTGGGAAAAGGCACCAACATGTGACTTTTAAAACTATCTCTTCTACAGCTGGACAAAAGGTTTAGTGGTTAAGAGCATGTACTTCTTTCCTAGAGGATCTGGGTTCAATTCCCAGAACCTACATGGTGACTCACAACTTCAGTTCTGGGGTTCTAATGCTCTCGTTTAAACTCCACTGGTACCAGGTACACAAATGGTTATACATCATACATGCAGGAAAAATACTTATACACATAAACATATACATACACCCCAGAACCAAAAAACTTGTTTCTAAGTTATGGTGCCAACTCCTGCTTTAATGAATTAGAAATTTAATTTATTTCTTTTGTTTGTTTGTTTGTTTTCTTGAGACAGGGTTTCTCTGTGAGAGCCCTAGCTGTCCTGGAACCAGCCTTGTAGACCAGGCTGGCCTCAAACTCAGAGACCCACTTGCCTGTGCCACCCAAGTTCTGAGATTAAAAGTAAAATTAAGAATTTTTAAAAACTTTATTTGTGCGCTTATGTATGCACACCCATATGCTCATGCGTACACGCTTGTGTGTCCGTGCAAACGGATGCCATGGTATGGGCGTGGAGGTCAGAGGCAGAGGACAATGTTTGGCAGTGGCTCTCTCCTTCTACCACAGAGGTTCCGGGACTAAACTCAAGACATTAGGCTGGGCAGCAAACACCTTTGCCCAGTGAACAACCCACTGACTCCTGAGGTAACATCTGTATCTGATCTTTCCTACATGCTTTTATTTCCTAAGAACCTTTGAGGAAAAGAAAAGTTAAGGGAATATAAACATAATGAACTAAAGAGTTTAAATTATGCATGCACTAAAAGGAAATTTAAGTAAAACATCAAGAGAATGATTAGGAAAACTGAAAAATAGGATTATTACAGAACTATGTAGTCTGAAATCAATACAGCAAGGAAGCTTAGTTTATACAGAGAATGGTGGATATTTTCACTAACAATGTTGAAAATGAAATAAATTCTTTAAGAACAAACACCGTGTTTATTTAATTTATTTGTGAAATACATGACTACTTTTTTTTTTTTTTTTTTGTTTCTGCAATCTAGTTTGACTGGGAACTTACAATCTTTCTGCTTAAGCTTCCAAAGTACCAAGATTACAGGCACGGGACACCATGTGCAGCCTTGAAACTACTTAAGGAGTCTTTTGCCTTGAAAGTATGCAGTAAGTGGCCTAACAAATTCTTCACTGACTAGGCACATGTTCTTAAAAGGTTTGACATAGCATCAAGATGGCGAGATTAGTTTTAGTCAAATATGAAAACGCAGATCTTACCCACATGCAGGCCTCAATTCTAACTTTTGAGATGATACTCCATAAAGAAACAGTTCCTTCAGTGCCTTCTTCATCTGGACAGATAATCTGGTCAGGATAGGGTGGCTCAGGGAAATTAACTGAATTGCATTCATAAGCAGCTAATGTAACTGAAGCGATATGTGGGCCCTAGAAAATAAATATAAGAAACCTTTGATGAGAAATACTAATGAAAAAGGAATTTTGATGCATGCTATTTCAACATCACATTAATCACTATGAAATACAAGGAAAACAGTGCTTTCAGAGAACAAGATTCTGCATAAACACACATTCTAAGATGCAGTTAGTAATTGGGTAAAAGAATCTCTCCCAACCCAGCTCTAGGCAACCTATCTAATTTTTCACTTGATTTATATATTATTTATCGAGAATTACTTGTCAGAAGGTAATCCTTGTAATAAAACTTTTCTTTTACACACAATTTGAGAATACCTACCCTTTCCAGTCAGTTCCTAAAAAAGATGAAATATGTAACCACTTATCAATAAGTTGTACTTTTATTAAAAGAATTTTCCTACAGCAACTTTTGTGACATTCTGCTTTTATTTTGAAGTATTACAAATTATTAAACATAAATTATACTATATTTATATTTAGATATAGGTGAATCCTAACTGCACATGATGAGTCATCTGCATGAAAAGCAACTGTAGAGGGCTGGAGAGACGGCTCAGGAGCTGAGAGTGGACACTGACCACTCCTGCAGACGACCTGACTTCGGCTCCTGTGCTCACAAACGCCTCTAACTCCAGCTCCGGTGGATCTGATGCCCTCTCCAGTCTTCGGTAGGTACTTGCATGCCTATGTGCATGTGCACGTGAGCACACACATGCACATACACACAATTACAAATAAAATAATTTAGAAAATCAACTGCAGGATTGGTAAAAATAGGGGGCTGATGAGATAGCTCATGAATGTCCTTGTTGTGCAGACCCAACTAAGTCCTCTGACTTGGTCTTTGTCTCTCTCTTCCTTCCTCCCTCTCTCACATACACATTAATAATAAATAAAATAAATACAAGAATTGGCAAAACTGTAAATTCCCACATGCCCTAAGCATAGACTAGTGGTTGTCTGTTAGTATATAATATATAGTAGCCATTATCTGTTAAAAGAAAAATACTTTTATTGAACAGGATTATATACACATGACATTTTGTTACTGACCATATTGTGTGACTATTTCTGAATGTGACGGTTTCTAGCAAAGATTTTTCCACTGACTTTTCATAAGTGATTCAGACCTAAAAAAGGTAATCATTATGTATTAAAGCCCTTTAAGGTCAGAGAATAAATGAATTTGTGGTTTAAAAAGTCAGCTATATAAGATGTACTGACGAAAATGAAGCATTTCAGGGGCTGACAAAATGGTTCAGAGGATAAATTCTGCTGTCTTGCGTTCCGCTGGCAGAATCTACACGCTAGAAGGAAAGTGACACCTACTAGTTGTCTGCGGTTTCCAAGTGCACACGGATACGTGCGCTTGTAAACAAACTCAAGTTCTTAAGAAAAAATAAGTTATCACAGAAGTCCTACTTATTACAAAGATAACAAATTATTTACTTATTTAAGAATTACTCATTTATATATATATATACACGAGTATACTGCCTGCATGCACCGGTATGTGTTTGGTGTATGAGAAGGCCAGAAGAGGGAGATGGATCCCTTGGAACTGAGGTTAAGGATGGTCATGAGGTACCATGTGGTGCTGTCAAACACATCTGGGTCCTCTGCAAAAGTAGCAAGTGCTGCTATCCGCTAAGTCATTCTCCAGCCCCCAAGATTTATTTCTTTTACTTTTAATTATTCGTACTTATGTGTGAGTATCAGCACATGAATGCAGGTGCCCAGAGAGGCCAGAGGCATGGGATTGTGTGCGTGGAACCAAACTCTGGAAGCACAGGAAACACTCTCAAATACCTCTCCAACCACTCCTTCCATGTTTACTTACTTGTTTGTTTTTTTATACATTGGTTTTTAAGAAAGATGTTTAAAAATCTACTTGACCTTTTTACTTTTTAGTCTTTGCTTCCTATTTTTTTCTTGGATTGTAATTCTTGGAAATTCTTATATAACAATATTCAAAATTTAAAATGTTGATGGTTTTAAAAACAAAAGTTTTTTTTGTTTGGTTTTTCTGAAGACAGTGTATCTCACTATGTAGCCCTGGCTAACCTCAAAATCACAGATACACTTACCTGCCTCTGCCTCCCAAGTGCTGGGATTAAAGGCCTGTGCCACCACCCATGGCTAAAAAAGAATATTTTTATTTTGCCCTTTTCTTTTAAAGATTTATTTATTCTTTGGCAATTTCAGATATGAATACAATATTTAGATTATATCAACATCCCAAAAGTCCTCTTAGGTACCCTCAACTAGGTTTTTAAAAATCATGCTTAACCATGAAAACAAAAACTTGGGTTTTTGTTTCTTTTTTAAAAAAAACATTATATGTAGAAAATAGATTCTACAGTCGGAAGAAAAAGGATTATTTTCTAATCCTATCAAAAAGAAAACAAACATAACAAAATTCTGAATTAAAAGTTTAGATAGTCTTAACTCCAGAGTAACAACACAATGACATCTAGCAAATCCACTATAAAAACAGTAACTACAATCAGGCATAGCGCTTGCACCCTGAATTCTAGGGCAGCCCAGGATACATAGTGAGATCTAGTTTCAGAAACAGATTTTTTTGTTTTTGTTTTTTTGAGACAGGGTTTCTCTGTGTAGTCCTGGCTGTACTGGAACTGACTCTGTAGACCAGGCTGGCCTTGAGCTCACAGAGATCTGCCTGCCTCAGCCTCCTGAGTACTGGGATTAAAGGCATGTGCGACCATTGCCCAGTCAAAAACAACACTTATAACATGAGAAATCATGAGAAACAGATGATGGCAGTAATTAAAAAGGAAGAAAATGCAAGAGGTGACTGTTCTTTTTCCTTTGGCTACAAATACAGCTGGACTTTTTTTTTTTTAAGGGGGTGGTGGGCGAGTGTAAATCAGAAAATAAGGCACCAATGGTTTGGAAGTGGTTCAGCTTCCCAACTCTTGGGAGGCAGACGGATCTTTTTGAGTTTGAGGTCAACCTGGTCTATAAGAGCTAGTTCTAGGACAGGCTCAGAAAACTACAGAGAAACCCTGTCTCAAAAAAGAAAAAAAAAAAAGTAAATTCTCAACAATTTCAGACTTTTCCATAAAGGTGACTGTTCCAGACTGAGGGTATACAAAGTTGCTAAAGGCCTGCCTAGAAGGCACAAGGCTCTGGGCTCCATCTCTACCATGGAGCAGGTGTGGTGACTCACAGGACTGCAATCCAGCACTCAGAAGGTGTAGGACAAAGGACAAGAGGTTTGTTTATTCCCAGTTACCTAGCAAGCTCTGTAACAACTTAGCCAGGCACAGTCTACCTAAGGAGTTTCGGACCAGCTGGGGTCACACAGTGAGACCCTCTTTGTTCATTCATTCAACAGTGGTTCATACTTCCCATAGCCATTCTATTAAGTCATTATTACTCAGCTTAGAGGCAGATGTGGTGGTTTCCGGACAAAATGAAAGCTACAGCTTGGCTAACAACTCCATCCTCTCCTTTGTTCATTTTCACAGGTCTTTTGTAGCCTACACCTCGACATTTTAGGTTAGACGGCTTTTACTGAGAGGAAGCCTTACTCTTCTCAACTTTATACTTAATCGTTGCAAACATAACTAACAGGAATGAAGTTTACAACAAACAAGCAAGAACAAATGTGCTTTGAATACAATTCTTCAGAAAATTACATATATTCAAGTCACTCATGCTCTCTTTATAGAGCTGGGACTGAACTTGGGGTCTCACTCATGCGATGCAGGTGCTCTATTACTTATCCTTCTAGAATCCCTGGACCCCAAACCATCTTTCTTTTTTTTTTTGGATTTCCGAGACAGGGTTTCTCCGTAGCTTTTGGTTTCTGTCCTGGAACTAGCTCTTGTAGACCAGGCTGACCTCGAACTCACAGAGATCCGCCTTCCTCTGCCTCCCGAGTGCTGGGATTAAAGGCGTGCGCCACCACCGCCCGGCTCCCAAACCATCTTTTAAGCATAATTTTTAAAAAGTGCAGCAGACCTTGAGGGAGGGGAAACTGTGGTCTGCATGTAAAATAAATGAAAAAAAAATGTAAAAGTGCAATCCTCATCAACGTATTGCATGAAAGTCATACTTTAGCTATATGAAAAAAATAAGTGAGCCAGGCTAGAAATTATAGCACAAAAAACTAGAATCGAAAACTGAACTAAACCCCTAAACCCTTCCCTTCCCAGGGTTCTTATTTTTTCTGAGACAGGGTTTCTCTGTATTCTTTGTGCTGTCCTGGAACTAGCTCTTGTAGACCAGGCTGGCCTCAAACTCACAGAGATCCACCTGTCTATGCCTCCCGAGTGCTGGGATTAAAGGTGTGCGCCACCACCACCCAGCTCTCCCCATGGTGTTTTATAATAGCAAGAGAAACCCTAACTAAGATACCGACCTTTCATTAATCTATAGGGTAAGTAGAATAAAAATTCAGATGGACACAGGAGATTTGAACAACAAAGATGATATAGCAAGGTCAGTATAGGAAATACTTTTAGGGAAAAGTGGCAAAAAGATTTTAAGGTTTTATTTTGTTTTTACCAAATTCAGCATAATCTTTCTAATCCAACAAGAAAGTTTAGCTATTTGTGACACTGGACATCTGGATTTGCTTCATTTTGAAATTCCATATCTAGTCTCATAAATTATATTTATTACACAATATTTCCCGAAGTTTGATTAATGGAATAATTCTGCTTTGGTCAGGATAATACACATAGCACTTGCTCAAGCAAGTCCCTTGGGGTGAGAATACACCAAACTTAGATAGGAAGGTAGGATTTCTAACAGGAAATATTTCTTTGTGAAAAAAGGTATTTCAGTCAGGCAGTGATGGCGCATGCCTTTAATCCCTGTGCTTGGTAGGCAGAGGCAGGCAGATCTCTTTGAGTTCAAGGACTTCGAGAATTGTTTCACTGAGGAAACCCTGTCTTAGGTATTTGAAGTTGTTTTTGCAGCTATGGCTTGGGCTGACCTCAAATGACAGATTCTCCCGCCTCGGCCTCTCAACTTCTAAGATTATAGGCATGTGCCACAGACTCAATTCTTTTTACACAAATTTTAAAAAATTATATTCCTACAATTTATATTCTTTCCAGAGTAAAGTACAAAGAAAAAACTTACAACTTAAAACAATTCTGTGGGATCTTTATACTCTGGCTTTAGTAATAGTTAGGTACTATTCTAAATTAAATTCAAAAAAGAAATTTAAGCCTTTATTTTTGTTATTTAGAGACAAGTTTTCATTGTGTAGCCCATATTCACTAGTGAGATTAGGATGGGTTCCACCACATCTTCAAGAATAAAAGCCTAATAATAATAATAATAGTTTAAATTTTTAAAAATTCCATGTATAATGGAGCGGGGCCAGAGGAAACCTGTGCGTGGTGCTTTGCGCCCACCATGTGGTCCTGAGGATGAAACTGAGGTTGTCAGGCTTGGTGGTACAGTACACCTTTACCAGCTGAGACACTGAGATGGCTCAAAAACACTTCTTTACAAGTGATTATTTCTAAGATCACGTCAAACAGAACTACTGTAATCTGGTGGTAAAAAGAAAATTTAAGTTATGCCTTGCTATCTATGAAATATCTATATAAGTCCAGAAAAAGACCTTTTGATGTCACAACACAAATTAAGTTTTTCACAAGGAGGCATGAATATACATACTTCAATAAGTTAAAAATGCTCTAATTATAAAGTTATGAAATAGTATGTGTATTTCTACTTTATTTCAAACAAACTTCCATTTTCTGGGTTTTGAAACTTCTGAGTTCTTTGTATGGACAGCAGAGCAGGTCATAACTTACTACAATCACACCCCTCCTTTGGTGTGGAAGGCCATATTCTTACCAAGTTTCATTAAACAGAATATGTAACCCTGGAAACCGCGGAGAGCTGGAGATACCTTTGTGTTTACTTTTAGGGCTGGCTATCTTTTAAAAAATGAAATTTAAAATGGTTATACTAGTTAACTAGGAGCTAATTTAGTCAAGCCTCTTTGTACGATTGTGTGTGTGTGCGTGTGTGTCAAAGTGCTCCTAAGAAGACAAGCTGACAGTCTTACACTCAAGGTGGCTGTCTTAAAACTGATAAAACATTCCTAAAGAGTGGCGTCGCTCCATAACATCTGTGAAGTCAATTATAGCTGAATCTATCATCTACATACAGAAGTTAAGTGAGATCCCAAAGGCAAAATTTCCAATTAGTCTGTCTGGAAAACTCAGGGCAAAGGTAATAAAATTGAGCCCTGTGCTGATTCACTGGGAAAACATGTGTCTGCCTCACTGGTTCACCAAAGAACAAAAGGATGGCGCTGGCCCGGACTCTGCTTCATCAGGGGCATCTGGGAGATAAGTAAGTGCGAGAAGATGATAAATGGTTGTCTGGATGACATGCAGCCTTTTCTTTCTTTTTTGAAGTTCAACTTTTAGGGGCCTTTAGAAGCCCTTTCTACCCAGGAACTCTATTCCCCCAAAGATGAAAATTACTCATTGCTTTTCTCACCACCATCTATTCAGTCAGAAAACAACTTAAAGTTACGATTGTTCTACAGCAAGTGATTCCCGGGTAGAACACAGAACTAATTTCTTTTTTGTTTGTTTGTTTTTTGTTTGAGACAGGGTTTCTCTATAAACCTATCTTGGAACTAGCTCTTGTAGACCAGGCTGGCCTCAAACTCACAGGGATCCATCTGCCTCTGCCTCCCTAGTGCTGGGATTAAAGGCGTGCACCACCACCGCCCAGGCAGAACTGATTTCAAGTAGACACCAAAAACTGACCTGCTCTTTTTTTCTTTTTTAATTTTATTTGTTTGGGTATTTTGTCTGCATGCATGCTTGTGCCCAGAGAGGTCAGAAGAGGGTTTCAGCTCTTGTGGGACTGGGATTACAGGGGATTGAGAGCTAGCTGCCATGTGGGTGCTGAGCCTCTGGAAGAATAACAGTTAGTGCTTTTAACCACTGAGTCATCTCTCCAGTCCCCAGACCCATTCTGATTCTTTTGGTCAAGTTTTAAACCAGATCCCAGGTCTCTATAAAATCAGTATGGTATCTCTAAACACAACGACCTAGGCATTAGTTAATGTGAGTGCCAGGTCTTTATATATGTTAGTAATTTAACAAGGTATAATTAGAATTCTGTCTTATCTTCCTAATATAACAAAATGTTTAAAAAATGTAACAATGGCTGTGCTACCTAGGACAACAATATATAATTATATTTTAAAAGTCTAAGTACATAGTTGCTAGCTAAAACAAAAGAAGTGTACACTATATTATTAGCTCATACACCTTTTGGAAGGCATTTGATTGTAACGGATTAGTACATATAAAGGCAGACTTCATGTAACACAGTCAGAGGTAAATACTGAGACCCTTTCTCAAAACAAATAAACAAACAAACAGGCAAAAAACAAAAGAAAGCAACAACAAAAACTTAACTGTTTTGTTTCTCTTGTTGAGGTGCTGGGGTTTGAGCTCAGGCCCTCTAGCATACTAGCGACATGCTACGACATGCTAGCAATATACTCTGTTGCTGAGCTTCATCCCTCTTCTCAGCAAGTTTTGATCATAAGTTGGCTTAAGTATTCAGAATAAATGAACTACATGTTTATGTAGAGCTATTAAAAAAAGTCAGTGCAAGCTGTTTAATAACCTACTCTTTTAAGTACACAGTTATAAATAATGGCTTAAGAGTGGGAAGCTATCCAGTCTGCACAAACCCCTATGTTTTCCGCCTTTGATGTGGTGATGCTATGAGAATACATGAGTCATTCCTCGGAGAAAGACAGGGAGAAGAGCTATCATGCCCTCGTTCATCAAACAAAGGAAAATAGCTTTTTTTTTTTTTTTCCTAAAAAGGGGCTGCTGATCTTCCAGGAAGAGTTCTGACTCAGAGTGTTCATGACCAGTCACCATACCTATAGAAGTCAATATTAAGTGACCCCAGAATCCAATGTGGGAGAATTTCTTCCTTATCTGTATTGAAGAATAAGCAGGTGACCAAGCTCTACAGTAATCACCGGAAGCAAAAATGAAAGTGAAGAAGAGAGCTAACGGTTTAGTTTTGAGAATTACCTGTCAGGGTATTAACAAAAGAGCATTCACTAAATTAAACTACGTCCCCACTTGGTTTTATTCCATATCAGTGATTTTTCCCAAATACTGATTTTTAGCAATAAGGAATCAAGAGTCACAGGACCGTGGTGACACATGCCTTTAATTCCTGCACTCGGGAGGCTGAGACAGGCGGATCTTTGTGAGTTCGAGGCCAGCCTGATCTATAAGAGCTAGTTCCAGGACAGGCTCTGAAGCTACAGACAAACCCTGTTTTGAACACTCCACCCACCCAAAAGGCATTAAGAGTCAAAAGGCTCCAGACACATATGTACCTAAGGAAACACAGCTTTAAAGGAGCCAAGTTACTGAAGGAAATACAGAGCCATCCACAGCGATGTCTATACAAGAGAAAACAACAGGCCAGACTTTTAGTAGTTTAGAAATTGTACTAAAAGGTACAGTTTCTGGCCCATTTTAAAATAAAACTGCCCAAACTTAAACATAAACAGGTGTCTAGTAGCAAATCTTTCACATCTTTTTAAATTTAATTTCTACCAGAGTTACAGGTTTTTGTTGAAATGATGATATTAAGACTATGTCTCTTAAGTAGGCCTTTTCAAAGGATAGCATCTAATGATTATGATTTTTAATAAAAGTTGGGTCAATTTTATAATATACCCCATCCTTCCACACTGCGTTTAGAAGGGAGAATGCTAATGCTTCAGGCACATAGAATTTTTCCTACTTTGATCCCCAAATGTTAAAAAAGGCCAGGAGTGAACTGTGTTAAAGAGCACTGTCTGTAAAGCTAGCGTCCCTTCAGGCAAGGATCCAGTGTGCAGAACTGGGCTGCGTAAAGTCTTTCTGCAGGAAACTGTGCCACCTAGTGTCAAAAACTGTCCATACATCACACAAGATGAGATTAAGTTTTAGCCAATGGAATTATTTCTTTTTGCTGTTGCTGGGATAGGGGCTCATGTAGGTTAGTGGACACTAGAACTCCTCATGTAGCTGAGGGGCCTCCAATGTGCTGAGATTATAGGCATGTGCTACCATACTCAGTTTTCTTATTTAAATATAAGACTTTATAAATCCTTAACAGCACACAAGAGACTATATAATCACCTTCTTGTCTGATAATTTAATTAATATAATTTACCTATATATGAAGGAGTGTGTTTGAGATACATTAGCTTAAAAGAGTGGCTGGACTGGACAAAAGAAATTCTAAGGAAATAAGTCAGATTACTGGAACTTAAACTACTTCCCACATGTGAGCTCTTAGAATTTGAAAGTTCACAGGAGTCTGTTCTTGGTTGGGCACTTCTCTCTGAATTTTCTATTTTTCTCTGATGGAGGAAGGTCATTGGTTAAATAAAAAGAAACTGCTTGGCTCTCATTGGTTAGGAGATAGGTGGGAGGAGTAAACAGAACAGAACACTGGGAGGAAGAGGAAGTGAGGTCAGACTCGACAGCTCTCCTCTCCGGAGCAGACACCTCAGAGAGATGCCATGCTCCCCGCTCCAGGGAAGATGCACGCTATGAAGCTCCGACCCAGGATGGACTTAGGCTAGAATCTTCCCGGTAAGACCGGTGCTATACAGATGATAAGAAATGGGCTAGTCCAGGTGCGAGAGTTAGCCTAGAAGAGGCTAGGTAGAAATGAGCCAAGCAGTGTTTAAAAGAATACAGTGTCCGTGTAATTATTTCAGGTAAAGCTAGCCGTGCAGGCGGCTGGGGTGTTGGGGACGCAGCCCCGTTGCCGCTAATACTACTACATTTCTCCCCCTTGCCAGGACAGGGTTTCTCTGTATAGTCTTGGCTGGCCTTGAACTCAGTGACTTGTTCACCTCTGCCTCCAAGGTGCCAGGATTAAAGGCATGCACCATTACTCAGCATGCATTTGTTTTTATTTTTAGAGACAAAGATTCATTAAGAGGCCACGGCTGTTAAAAATAGCTAAGGGCGGGCTGGAGAGGTGGCTCAGAGGTTAAGAGCATTGCCTGCTCTTCCTAAGGTCCTGAGTTCAATTCCCAGCAACCACATGGTGGCTCACAACCATCTGTAATAAGGTCTGGTGCCCTCTTCTGGCCTTCAGGCATACATGCAGAAAGAATATTGTATAATAATTAATTAATTAATTAATAAAAAAACCCAAAACCAAACAAACAAAAAAGCTAGGGGCTGGGAGCTGGAGAGATGGCTCAGTGGTTAAGAACACTGGCTGCTCTTCCAGAGGACCCAGGTTCAATTCCTGGTACCCACATGGCAACTCACAATTGTTTGTAACTCCAGTTCCAGGGATCTGATGCCCTTACACAAACATGAAGGCAAAACACCAATGCACATAAAATAAAATACGTATTTAAAAAAAAGAATAGGTCAGGGTGGACTATGGATGTAGTTAGTAGTAGGTCATTTGTAGTAGTAGATCATTTCAAGGCCATTGGTTTGATCCCTAGTACTTCGAAGGGAAAAGAACTGCTAAAGCAAAAAAATTGAAAATGATTGCCTGCTTTAAAAAATAAATTGAGAAGCGAGAGATTGCTTAGTGTTGGCAAAAGCACCTGCTGCACAAGCCTGAAAACTTGAGTTTAGTTCACTGAATCCGTGTAAAAAGCCAAAGACAGCGGTGAGCACCCTGGTGAATGGAAGGTGAAGGTGGAGAAAGAAGAATTTGCAGCAAAGCCACAGAAACAACAAAACCCAGCATCATAGCCAGCTGTGGTGGCGCACGCCTTTAGTCCCAGTACTTGGGAAGCAGAGGCAGATAGATGGATCTCTGTGAGTTCGAGGCCAGCCTGGTCTACAAAGTGAGTTCCAGGACAGTCAGAGCTAAACAGAGAAATTCTGTCTCAAAAAACCAAAAGCAAACCAAACCAAATTAGAACAAGAGTAATAATAAAAAACAAAAAACAAAACAAAACAAAACAAAAACCCTGCCCCAAAATAAGGTGAAATGAGAGAAGTGACTGCTGAAAAGTTGCCCTCTGACCTTTCCACACGCACTGTGTGACATGCAAAACCCTCAGCGGTCTCCAGTATTTCTCCTTTTCTTATACTCTCCCTTTAAAAATCAAAAGCCAAAACGCTGCAGCATAGTGATATTAATTAACATAGCTGCAATAATTTTTCATGTACTAGATATCATGCTGGAAAAGAAACATGTTGTGTCATCGTATGAGACAAGTACCATCCCTATTGGAGTAGACGTTCCGACGCAGCTATTTGCCTGTGTTTCTCATAATCAGAACTTCTGTATACTCTTTACTATTAATGGGTGGAAATCCAGATGATGTGGTATACACCTATAATCCCAGTATTTGGGAAGCTGTGATAGGAAGGTGAGTTGTGAGTTCAAGAGCAGCCCAGGATATATATATATATATACACACACACACACACACACACATATATATACACACACACATATATATACACACACATATATATATACACATATATATGTATATATATATATATTTGTGGGAACTAATTCATATGTATAAATATACAAGTCAATAGGATAAAGGCTAGCTGATAATTACTATGTTGAGGACTGTGGAAAACTACTAGGAAAAATTAACATTTTTAACTCTCATGCATTCACTGACCCTTTAAAAAGCTGTTTAGATTTATTCTGTATGTATTCGTGTCTTGCTTGCACGCATGTCTATAACATGTGCTTGCCCAGTAGTCAGGCCAGAAGAGGCACTGGATTCCCTGGAATTAGCCTTACACACAGCCCCATCCACTGGTCTTATGTAAGCAAAATGTATAGACACGAATATAGAAAAATAACAAATCATGTCTCCAAGCAAAGAGATTCACTTGATGGCTTGGGCTTTGGGTAAGGTTGTTCTATTGGCAAATATACAATACATGACTGTGTTAGGGACGCCACCTAATGGCGACAATATCGATGCACTCAGACAAAAAAATTCTAGAAGAATAGTTTTCTTCTCTTTTTAAAAAGATCTTAAGATTTATTTTATTTTACATGGATAGGTGTTTTTTTATGTGTATGAGAGACTGACGCCTGTGGAAGCCAGCAGAGGGCATTCTACTCCCTGGAACTGGAATTATGGATGGTTGTGAGCCACCATGTAACCTAGGCCCTCTACAAGCGCACAAGTGATCTTAACTGCTGCGCCATTTCCCCAGGCCCCTAGAAGAATGATTTCAAAACACTTATGGACGACAGTCTTTGGAGCACGTGACGATTGTGGGCTTTTCTCATCAGGAAAAGAAAAACAAAACAAAACAAAGCAACAGCTTATCCTCCTAGACACAAAGTACAGTGTTTAGGAAATCACTGGTGATAAAGAGAACGAGCGACCTAACCTAGTGCTCCTACTAAGCACAGAGCCACACTGAGGATATGCATTTGCTTTCCCTTAATGACCCTCTGTTTTGTGACCACTTACATAAACAGCAACAGTGCTTAAAGAATGATGAGGGTTCCAATACGCCCCAATTTCAAGTAAAAATCTTTCAATTAAAATTAAAATAAGGATTGGGAGGCAGAGGCAGTCGGATCTCAGTGAGTTCGAGACCAGCCTGATCTACAAGAGCTAGTTCCAGGACAGGCTCCAAAAAGAAAAAACCCACAGAGAAACCCTGTCTCGAAAAAAACCAATTAAAATAAGGAAATCATTCATTAACTGAAAAATATGACTTTTTAGTCTTTTTTTTTATATTTTTATGGTTTATTTAACTTTATTTTATGTGCATTGGTGTGAAGTGTCAGATCCCCTGGAACTGATCTTCAGACAGTTGTGAGCTGCCATGTGGTTGCTGGGAATTGAACCCGGGTCCTCTGGAAGAGCAGTCAGTGCTCTTAACCACTGAGCCATCTCTCCAGCCCGACTTTTTAGTCTTTTAAGTGACCATTTAGTATAAATTTGATCATAATTAACAAAGTATAACCCCCAAAAGGCGACTTTCACTGTGGAAAACAGTGGATATGAAGTACAAAGCATTTTCATATTACTTTCAAGCCATGACCTTTAGTAGAAGGGATTATGACAAAGAATGAATTTAATCTTTAGTCTTTAAAACTGGATTCTCAATCACTTATTTTACTACAAAGTCTGCACAGAAGGCTACTTTCTTACCACAGTTGCTTGGCCTCTAGACTAAGGGTTTTGTGAGTGTAAGATAGAGGAGTCTACTTCACTAGCACAAAAGATAGGACACAGAACGCCAATGTCATCACTTCTAGGTGAGGGCTAAGTAAAGGCTCATAAAAGAAAGATATGTAATCAGAACCTTCCCAAACACAATTAAATTCCATAGATATAGATAAAATAAAATAAATAGGCCCAGCGTGGTGGTGACTGTCTTTAAGGTGGAGGCAAGATAATTTCTGTGGGTTCAAGGTCAGCCTGGTCTATGCCTGAGTTCCAGGACAGTCAGGGCTACACAGTTAGACCCTATCTCCAAAAACAAAAAGAAACAACCAAACAAAAAAACAAAAACCAACCAAACAACAAATGGAGATTCTTTTTTTTTAAAGATTTACTTATTTATTATGTATACAACATTCTGCCTTAATGTATGCTCGCAAGCCAGAGGAGGGTGCTAGATCTCAGTACAGATGGTTGTGAGCCACCATGTTGAACTCAGGACCTCTGGAAGAGCAGCCAGTGCTCTTAACCTCTGAGCCATCTCTCCAGCCTTCTTTTGTATTTTTGAGACAGGTTTCTCTGGAGCCTGTCCTGGAACTCACTCTCTAGTTCAGGCTGGCCTCAAACTCACAGAGATCCGCCTGCCTCTGCCTCCTTAGTGCTGAGATTAAAGGCAGGCGTCACCACTGCCTGGCTCAAATGAAGATTTTTAAGGATTTTTAGAAGGTTCAGAGGACCCTGTGATCACAGACAAGCACTAAAGAAACTAGGAATGTTAAACTTGCAGACAAAGATTACAACCTGTCTGGTGACCTTTGCACTGTGTGGCCCAGGCCACACCAGATCCTCCCCCAGACCCTTATCATAAGATTGTTTTCCCCAATCAATCTATAGCACCTATCTTTATGGAAGATGTCACATGTACTTTACATAGTTTCAACATGGGATTGAAATAATTATCACCAGGAATATTATTTCAACAAATTGTGCTGTGCTTAAATATGCCTAAAAGAAGTTTGAATGAACACCAGCTACTAAATTGTGTTAAACAAAACTCATGTGGATGGACACTGTTGGCCATGGTGGTCACAGAGACCCCCTGCAATTAAGGATAAAAGTCTGTTACAACTCAGAAAGAAAACAGCAAATTAAAAAATCTTCCCAGCAGTGGTTGAGTTCCACGATAGCCAAGGCTACAAAAGACACCTTGTCTTGAAAAACCAACCACCCAACCACCAAACTTGATAAAACGAGGGGCTGGGGAGATGGCTCAGTGGTTAAGAGCAAGTGCTGCTCATGCAGAGGACCCAGGTTCAGTTCTTAACATCCACACAATAGCTCACAATCATGTGTAACTCAGTTCCTCCACAGGCACCAGCCATACACACGCAGCCAAAACACTAATATACATTAAAAATTAAAGCTGAGGAAATTCTAACCACATTCTAAAACTGGCACACTGATCAAGGGTAGAAGTGCTGAAAACAAAGATTTTACTTTTCCTTTACATTAATTCTGCATTAAACTTCATGTTTTTTTTTTTTTTTTAAATCCTGGAGGGACAGCCGTGGGTGCTGGGAATCGAACTCTCATATTTTTGGTTGTGAGCCTGGCCTTTAATGGCTGAGCCATCCCTCCAGGCCACTGTTACTTTATTATTATTATTATTATGTGGGTCTGTGTGAATGGGTCTGTGTGCACTATGGCACATGTGTGGAGGCCAGAGAGTAACTTGAGGGAAGAGTCAGTTCTCTCTTTCAACCATCTGGTCTAGGGAAGAACTCAGGTTCTCAGGCTTGAAATGAGCCATCTGGGAGGCTTTGTATGTTTGCATGCTTCTAGATCTTTTCCTAAATATCTAGATCAGAGGTGATGAAACAATAATGCCCTCATATAAAGACATTTTACAATTTATTCATGTTTTTAATACATATATAATAAGAAATAAATTTCCTTGCTTCCAATTTACTTTTTAAATAAAATCTAGGCAGCTGGGCATGGTGGTACACACCTTTAATCCCAGCAGAGGCAGATGAAGGCAGGACTCTGAGTTTGAGGCCAGCCTGGTCTACAGAGTGAGTTCCAGGGCTACACAGAAAAACAAAGAAATAAAGAAATGGGTATGTCTTTGGAGGGTGTGTGTGCATGAGTGTTATGGTGCCCATGCAGAGATCAGAGGAAAAAGTCAGGTATTGATCCTCAAATTTCACTTTGTTTGAGACAAAGTCTATTATTTTCTGATACACAGTAGCTGGCCCATGAACTTCTGGGAATTCTCCTGCCTCTATCCTTATTGCCCCATAGAAACACTGAGATCACAATACTACCCCATCTAGCTTTTCATGCAGTCTGGGGATTCAAACTCAGGTCTTTACCCACTGACTTATCTCCCCAAATTTATATGAAAACAACAATTATATAGGTGAAATAACTATTACTTCAAAATCTAAAACTGAAAGTTTTCTGGTTGAACTAATTTAAGCAAACAACCATATCTGCTTAACTGTTTCCCTCCTTTTCTCTTTTAATTTTTCATCTCCAAAGGAACCGCAGAGTGTGACAAGCACCTGAATTTCAGGTACTGGTTTTAGGATCACAACACTTACCAAACACTGAAGCAATTAAACAGATTTTAGGACTGTAGCTTCTGAAGAGAAAGCACCAACAAAGACAGAAGAATCTCCTTTGTTCTTGCTCATTGAAAGAAAGTCATTCTTACCAGATAAAGCAGAAAGGTGTGCAATCCTGTTCCAAGCCCAACCGAGGACAGAATCCCCAAGCCTATCCAGTAGGCATACAACAGAAACTGCTTCTCTATCCGCTGCACATACTGGAAAAAAAAGGGACAGGAGATAAACCCGAACACTCTGCCCAGAAACACGCTACAGTAACCACCACCCACTGACCAGTCAGTTCAACAAAGCTTGGAGGAGCTGAAAAACATTAAGACAAAGAATTCCTTGACGAGGTCTCACACTGTTAGTGTACTATAGCAGAGAGGACACAAATCAAAACGCCCCAAACCAAACCAAACCAAAATCCCAACTCATTCAAGCAGAGTAAGCTGACATAAGGGAAAAACAAAAAACAAACTATATATTAAAACTATGTATTAAGGTAATTTTTTTTTGTCACTTCTTGAGACAGGATCTCATATTGTAGTCCAGCCTGGCCTGGTATTTTTTTTTAATTATTTATTATTCGTATCAGTGTTTTGCCTGCATGTATATTCTGTGTGAGGGTATTAGACCCTGGAGTTGTAGACAGTTGTGAGCTGCCACATGGGTGCTGGGAATTGAACCCGGGTCCTCTGGAAGAGCAGTCAGTGCTCTTAACCTCTGAGCCATCTCTCCAACCCTGGCCTGGTATTTTTTACATATACCAGGCTAACCTTGAACTTCAGTTGATCCTCCTGCTTCTACTTGCTGAATGGTGTGATTATACATATATGCTACCATGCCCAGCCTAGTATACTGATGCTAAGAATAAATACTTTAAAGTGACTTAAAAATTACAAACTTTAAGAAAATATAAGACAGCATTAAAGGGACAGTTATATAATATCTGTGAAGAGAAAACTTTAGGAATACACAAAACACAATGATATAGAAAGGCAGAGGGCTGGAGAGATGGCTCAGAGGTTAAGAACACTGGCTGTTCTTCTAGAGGTCATGAGTTAAATTCCCTGCAATTACATGGTGGCTCACAACTATCTGTAATGAGATTTGGTGCCCTCTTCTGTCATGCAGGCAGAACACCATGTACATAATAAACAAATAAATCTTAGGAAGGAAGGAAGGAAGGAAGGAAGGAAGGAAGGAAGGAAGGAAGGAAGGAAGGAAGGAACAAACAAAGGAGGCAATGAGCTAAGTGTGACGGTGCACGCCTTTAATCCCAGTGCTCAGGAGGCAGAGGCAGGGGGATCTCTATGAGTTCCAGGCCAGCCTGGTCTACATAGTGAGTTCCAGTCAGGAAGGGCTATGTAGAAATCCTGTCTCGAAATATAGGGTGTGGAGTGTGTGGTGTGGGAGAAATCACACATTTTGTAAATAGAATACATTCTTGATTATTCAAGCAAATTTTTAACACCAGGTTTTTAAAATAATTTTTAAATATGGGCAAAAATAAAGTACAGTGTAAGAAAGATGCCTTGAAAGAGTTGATTTATGGTGCTGAGAGATGGCTCAGAGGTTAAGAGTACTGACTGTTCTTCCAGAGGTCCTGAGTTCAATTCCCAGTAACCACATGGTGGCTCACAACCATCTGTAATGAGATCTGGTGTCCTCTTCTGGCCTGCAGGCATACATACAGGCAGATGCTGTATACATAATAAATAAATAAATTAAAAAAAAAAGAGTTGATTTATTTCTAGACAAATTTCTTTTTCTTTTTTTGGTTTTTTTTTCTTTTCTTTTTTTTTCCGAGACAGGGTTTCTCTGTGATTTTGGAGCCTGTCCTGGAACTACTAGCTCTTGTAGACCAGGCTGGTCTCGAACTCACAGAGATCCGCCTGCCTCTGCCTCCTGAGTGCTGGGATTAAAGGCGTGCGCCACTCACTGCCCGGCTTCTAGACAAATTTCTAAGTGTTAGTTAAAAATAAAAGTCAGGGAGCTGATTACAAAGTGTTTTGTCTGCTTGGCTTGCTTATTTATTTATTTATTTATTTATTTATTTATTTATTTATTTATTTATTTATTTAAGAGACCGAATTTCACTTTGTATCCCTGGCTAGCCTGGCACTCTATAAAATGGGCTAGCTTCAAACTCATGGTGATCTTCCCGCCTCTGTTGGACTTAGTGGCATGTTCCACCATGGTTAGCTTGACTGCAAATTCTTATCAACATATAAAGATTATCTACATGAAATGCATTCAGTACTATAATAATAAAAAATACCTTATTCCCAGCACTTGGGAGGCAGAGGCAGGCGAATCTCAGTGAGTTAGTTTGACGCCAGCTTGATCTACAAAGTAAATTTCAGAACAGCCAGGGCTACACAGAGAAACCAAACAAACAAACAAAAAATTACTTTAAAATGATAGCTTTTTAGAAACATTTCCTATTAGAATAGATTAACATTTTGCCATTTTAATGAAAGGCGCTAACAAAATGTTAACCTGTTATTTTCCCATCAGTACATGACTATAGACTACAGGGAAATGAAACGACCTTCCATAGAAACAAAATCTAACTCTCAATCTAGGATGCAATCTGTTGGCTGGCTCATAAAAGCACATTATAGACATTCTGAAGGCTTTGTGAGAGATGAAAGGATTTGTAAAGTTAGGATCCATACCATTTTGACTGAATACTTTAAATCTTTTAAAGCAAAGAGGAATCCTTAATATTAAAATAATGTTGAACAGGCATGAAACAGTGCTTGGGTATTTTTAGTGTATGGAATAAGATGTTAAGATACCAAGTCATCAGATAAAATTAGAGATACAAAAGTTTATTTATAAGTATAGAGGGCATAAATTCTAATGAAACTTTTATTAGTCCCACTCTGAAATGTCATGTGATCACAGGAGCAGAGAATACTCAGTATCTTACCTGTTGGTGGGCTCCTTCCACATAATACGTAGCTACAAGTACAGCAAGCAGCAGTAAAGAAGTCAACACAATGCTTTGACGATGCCATAACCTTAAAAACAAAGAAAAACATCTCACATTAATCTTGTAATTTGCAGAAACAGCCTTTGGGATGTAAAAAGGAATCAGCCTTACCACAGCCCTCTCTGTGCCCAAAGCCTGCTGCTCACATCTCATGTTAATGTGGAGCGGTATCAGAGTGCAACAGGAAGAGAGGGGCTTCCCGGGATTTAAAGCCCAGGGGCTGGGGTGGCCACTTAGTGCTGCTTTTTTAGCAGGACATTTAAACTTTCAGATTTTGGTTTTTGCTTTTAAAATGGTAATAATTATATATTTGCTTTTCCTTCTTCATGGACCTCCTACAGGATCAAATGAGCTAAAAATTGTCACAAAATGTTTTATAACTTTTAAGTACAACAAAAATGTAAGATAATAGTATAGATAATTTAGAAGAACAAGAAAATAGTAGGGAGGCTAGAGAGATGGCTCAGTGGCTAAGAGCACTGTTGCTCTTCCAGAGAACCCAGGTTCAGTTCCCAACAATCAACTAACTTTCTGTAACTCCAGTTCAAGGGCTCTGACACCCGCACACAGACATACACGCAGGCAAAACACTAATGCACATGAAATAAAATAAATATATAATTTTTTTAAAAAAAGGAAATAGGGCATGAAAGTTCAACTTGTTCTCTTAGATATTTCAAACAGGCAGGAACACAGACAGGACACACTTTATGGCAGAGTTCTTTTTCACTGGCTGTCAGTAAGCACCACAGAAATGTTGAATCTGCTGCATGTTTAGTGTATCTACTGCATACAAGCCTCATTCCCTTTCAAGATAAAATCAGGAGAAAAAACCCCACTATCTTCTTAACCTTTTCCCTTGGAAGACCCAAAATGAAACAGGAGTCAACTGTAATAACCTGTCGAGTAAATAATGTTTCCTCCGTCATTTTTCTTCAAACCAAACATCCCAATCTATTGCTCTCCCTTTAGGGACAGGGAGATAGTGGGGTGACAGTCTTTATCTAACCCAGGCTGATCTTGAACTATATAACAAAGGATGACCTTGAAAACCTGGTGTTGCTTGGTGTTGGCTTTGTGCGTGGGAGACAAGTACTCTTAATGAGCTACATCCCTGGTCGAATTCTTTTTAAACTATAGGAAGGAAAACAAATGTCCTATGATAACATTCTAAATTTAATGAATCCATTTTGGTGAAACAGATGGCAGGGAGCAGGAGACGGCTAAGGACTTCTAAAATTAGTAAATACGATTTATATAAAAAGTAACAGAAAACTCTTTACTTTGAGGTCCATTCCTTCAAAACTACAAGAGTTTCCAGAGAAAAATACTGCAAGGTAGTGAGTGGCTGTCTCCACAGGACAATGTTCTGTCTTTCTTCCCGATCCCTTCTCTTCTTTTCATGTACTGAAGAAGGGTCTGAAAAACAACAGCACGGAAGTTAAAACAGAATTCCTACCATCTGTGCTATATTTTCAAAGAATAAAAATAACACACCTTCCCATCTTATATCTCTAAGACTGCATAAGAAAATCTTGAAATAGAAAGGAGGTTTAACATCGAGACTGGGCAAAATGAAGGGGTCCAAAGTACTAACCTGATAGGAACAAAATTATAACAAGTATCTAAATCTCTAACAAGAAGCCAAGGACTGTGGTACATACTGAATCCTCAATGGCTTCTCACACGTCTGTCCATGCCTACCTCTTTCCATCAGTGGCAACTTTGCAACGTTTCTAGGCTATCATGGAGAGAGACAGCACAATGCATGGATGGATGAGAAATGTTTCATCCATGTCCCAGGTAACCACTCACAGCAAGTCCTAGGATCCCGAGGCATGGCAACTGGTCCAAACTCATGAACTAACTGCCATAGTTGCCACTCATGTTTAGTGCAGAGGACCAAATCCAGGACTTCACACATCCTGAGTATGCCCCTCTACCACTGAACTATATCAGTGCCCCCAGGGCTGTTATTTTTCCCATCACTGTTACTGAGGTAACAACAAACAGTGCAAATACAGAACAAAACATATAATCCTATCCGTAGCCAGGTGAGCTGTGGTGTTCATCTTTAATCCACACACTCAGGAGGCAGAGGCAGGTGGATCTGTGAGTTTGAGGCCAGCCTGGTCCACAAAGTGAGTTCTAGGACAGTCATGGCTACAGAGAGAAACCCTGAAGCCTTGTCTCCAAAAAGCAAACAAACAGAAAAATAAAAATACCCAACCAACCAAAAATCTCCTATGTACACTCCTCCCCACCAAAAAAAAAAAAATCCAGCAGAATGAGTCATGCTGGCTAGGTATTCCCACTGCAGGATGTTTTGAGAGAGTTTCACTATATAGCCCTGGCTGTCCTAGAATTCACTATGTAGACCAGGGTGGCCTCAGACTCACAGATATACATCTGCCTCTGCCTCCCGAGTGCTGGGATTAAAGGCCTGTAGCATCTCAAATGTAAAGACAAACTAGTTGGTCAGTGAAAGGATTCGGTGAGGAAATGCAGGTAGAGCCCCAGAAGAATGACAGTCAACAAATACCCAGGCAGTTGGCTATCATAGCTACCGTAGATTCCTTACCTGGGAAACTCCCATTATGTTGCTCCTTACTCATTGCTACACGTCTCTGGTCACAATTTTTTCCATTCTCTGCCATTTCATAGATCAGTAACTCTGGAGGAGCTAATACAGAAAATAAATCCCAGTAATGCGTTAGAGTTGTCTACTTTGCAGTTGAGACTAAAACTGAATACAGGAGCAAAATGCCATACGTTCTACATGGTAACTGATGATGTGTTCACACTGTGTTTTTCCTTTTATAACCAAGAGTTGTATAAATAATTTATATAATTCCATATAAAATCTTGGGGTTGTAAACCTTTTCTAAACAGTGACTCCAGTGATTTGTTTTCCAGAATGAAATTTGGGGGCCTGGAGGTGGTGGCACATGCCTTTAATCTCAGTACTTGGGAGGCAGAAACAAGTGAATCTCTGTGAGTTCGAAGACACCCTGATCTACAGAGTGAGTTCCAGGACAGCCAGGACTGTTACACAGAGAAATCCTGTTTCAAAAAACCATAAATAAATAAATTCATTGTATACACACAAATATCACAGGTCCAAGACCACAGGTCAGCTTTATGTAGAAAACACTGATTCAAATGGGAGTGTGCACAGAAGATAAAATTTTCATGTTTAAAATATATTACAAGTTCAAAGCCAATATGGGCTACATGAAAACTTATCTCAAAGTGGGGGGATATACACAAATAATGTAATTTGTTCACTCATAAGAGATAAAGTAGAAACCATGCTCCACACATGTGCATGCAAACACATGCACACAGAAAGGAGGGCACAAAAGAGCTGACATCATGAAGGAAACTTTCTACCCACCCACAAAATCATTCTGCTAATTGAACTTGTTTCCCCTATTTATTCTTTCCCTTAGTGTCATATTGAATGGACAAAACAACTTGGGTCCATTTGAAACAGGATTTTTTATTTAAGCAAATAATCTGTTCTTATACAATATGCTAAAAATAGCATATTGACATTCCTTTCTCAAAAATGCTCTCTATCAAACTTAAAATCTGGAATTTTATTTGTTAGAAATAACTGAGGGAAAACAGTTTTTTGTTTAGTTGGTGTGGTGTACTTCTTCACAAACAAAACAAATTCAGTTTTAAAAATAAGTTTTTAAAAATGTTTATTATTTCCAAAAGAAGAAATTACAACCTAAAGGTAATAAACTAAGAAAGAAGGGCTTTGCACATCAGGTTACCAAAGCATCAGAAACTCTTGGGTGTTAAGCTCAGTGGTAATGTGCAATGCAAGGCCTTGGTATGCTAGCCACAAGTAAACCAAACACCCTTTTGCATTTTGACCATTTAGGAGAGGCTAGCTGTGGTGATACACACCCGTAATCCCAACACTTGGTGGCTGAAGCAGTAGAATGAAGACAGTCCCCACTACATACCCAGATCTTGTCTCAACAGAAATTAATTCCTAATTTAAAACACATTTTCTTTTGTCACAAAACTGCAGGACTAACTCTGCAAAGCTTCTATTTCCCTGGAATTAATTCTGCATTTTGAGATGTGTCTAAACAACTGAACACAGCTAGGAAAATAAAAAAACAACAGTACAGCCACTTTAAATTCACTTACTCAATAAAGACCTATCAAGTGTTCACTGGCTGCCAGTTATCATCTTAGATGCCAAACCTCAAACTTTAATTGATATTTATCCATTTTCCCAGTTATCAACATAGTTTTTTTTTTTTGGCACTACTGGGGATGATCTTGGACATCATGCATGTAAGTGGCTCTTCCAGTGAGCCACAGTCTCAGCCCTTGAGAGTCTTCAGTCCTATTAAAACACACTCCTACACAGGAACAGACCCTGTCATCAAACACATCCCACACTAACCCTCTTTCACATTTCCGGAGACTTAGTTCACTTAGCTCATTTGGTTCTCTCTGTGCTGTCAATCTGGGCTTCTTTATTCTCTCTGGCAGATAAACATCATCCAGTACTCCCCATTCCCGTCCTTCACAGATACCATTCTCCACAGCTGCATGCGGACAGTCTATACACACTCTTCCTCAGCAGCAGTGCCGGGAGACTTCTGATTCCACAGATGAGGGAATCAGGAAATGTCTTTCATCAAGAGCACTAATGACCTCTGTGCTGACAAATGCAAGAACACACACCTTACTGAGCCTCTTACCTAGCTGGGTGCAGGTGAAGGGTCGGGTCTCTTCCCTACTCCTCTGGCTACTGACAGCTCCGTTTGCTTCTACTTCTTAGAGTTATTCAAAGCCTGGTCCTAGGTTCCTTTTTGTGTTCTCTTCACACTCTCTCCCTAATGATGTCATCTAGTCACTCAGCCTTAAATACCCTCTATATAGTGACAATTCTCTTTCTCTCAAAAGCATAATGTTCCACATGACAGTGCCTTATGAATATTCTGTAAGAATAATCAGATCACAGAAGGATCCTACAAAGTATTCAAGCCCAAACCACTCCTATGATGCACACACAGGCAAGCAGAAGTAAACTGACTCAGATAATGTCACAGAACAAGTCACAACAAATCCAAAAGCAGCATCCAAATACAACTGGCCTTACAGTACAGAGTGTGCTGACTTGTTGGCAACACACATTTCTTTCCCCAAACTAAATACAGATTATTTCTTGAAGACTTTTGAAAGAAACAATCTCAATCTACATATTTTTCTTTGTAATATTAGAAAATTGAGCCAACCTCAGGTGGTGGTGGCACATGCCTTTAATCCCAGCACTTGGACCTCTGGGAGTTCAAGGCCAACCTGGTCTACAAAGCAAGTTCTAGGAGAGCCAAGGGTACACAAAGAAGCCCTGTATTGACAAACAAACAGACAAGAAAAAAGAATATTGGTATTGTGATTTGTAAGGCTGGTTTGAATAATTCTAATTCTTAGAGTCTACTAGGCTGTATGTTTACTAACTCAAATTTCTAAACTACAAAGCTGAGGCTCAGCCCCTGAACCATGGCATCATAGCAAGTTCCAGATACCCTGAGAGGACATTAAGTACCTACCTACCTTTTACCTGAGAAATACATCTGTCCTTGCTTCCTGTGTTTTCTGGCTGCAGGTCGTTACCCAATCCAGCATTGGCACACCCTATTAATCTCATTATCATATTACTTGTTGAGTGAAGGGCAATTTGTCCTTGAAAATTACCAATACTGTCCTGACTGAGTTGAAGCCACCAGGACAAGGATCATTTGGATTATATATCCCATGGCCACTCCCTAAGACAGAGCTTACTTATTCCTTACTCCAATTCTGCTTTCCTTTTCAGCTCAAAATTGTTTAATTTTTTTACAGCTGTAAAAGAAAAAAAATTATCATCTCCACTTAAGTATCCCCTTCTAATTTTTTCTTTAATTAGGTGTATGGATCTTTTGCCTGCATGTATGTCTGTACTTCACCTGTGTGGAGTGCCTATGGAGGCCGGAAGAGTGTTACATCCCCTGGAACTGGAGTTACAAATGGCTGAGAGCCACTTGTCGGGAATTAAGCTTGGTGTTCTGCAAGAGCAGCTGGTGCTCTCAATGCTGACTCATCTCGCTCTTGGTTTCTCTCCTTCAATGTTTCTTTAGGTAATTTGAGCTTTTGCATTTGAGCATATTTGTATAACACCCCCATCTTAATTTTCATTTCATCCTTAAATGTTTTTCTTTTGCCTTGGGGGATTGTCATTAATTTAGTTTTTCTATCTCAAGGGGAAGTATATAGATATAGGCATCCTGACTTACCTGCAATCCCAGTATTTGAAAAGCTGTGGCAGTGGGATTGCCATGAGATTCACAATGAATTCTAGGCCAGTATGTACCACAGTATAAGAACCTATCTCAATGAAACAAGACAAAACACATGATGACACAAACTTGTAACCCTAGATTCTCACAAGTTTCAGGCAGGCTAAGGCCAGAGCCCGCCAGAACCTGTCATACACACACAAACCAAAACCAAACAAACAAAACCAATCAAATCATACAGGGAGATTACATTTAAGTGGCTAGCACTACTTCTCCATGCCACCCCCGCTTTAAATTTCACGAGTATTGCCAGTAGATGGTGACACACGCCTTTAATCCTAGCACTTGGGAGTCAAAGGCAGCTAGAGGCAGGCAGATGAGCTCAAGGCCAGTCTGGTCTACAGAATTCCAGGACAACTAGGGCTACACAGAGAAACCCTGTCACGAAGCCCCACATCCACTGCCCAAAAAAGTTATTTGAGGGTAAAAGTCTAAAATTGGGTGCTGGAGAGATAGCCCAGTAGTTAAGAGCATTGGCTGCTCTTCCAAAGGATCCAGGGTTCTGTTTCTAACACCTATACATCAGCTCAGCTCACAACTGCCTATAACTTCAGTTCTAGAGGCCCTCTTCCCTATTCCACGGACACTAAGCCCACGTGGTTCACAAACATACATGCAGGCCAACACCCACACAGATAAAAAATAAGCCAAGGGGTGGTAGCGCACACCTTTAATTCCAGTATTCAGGAGGCAGAGGCAGGCAGATCTCTCAGTTTGAGGCCAGCCTGGTCTACAGAGTGAGTTTCAGGACAGCCAGGGACACATAGAGAAACCCTGTCTTGAAAAACAAAAACAACAAAACAAAAAATCTAAAAGAAGCCCATATAAGTAGGATAAGATAAAATAATAAGCTGTTTTCCACAATTCAATGCAGTAGAATCAATTTCAGCCATGTGCCATGAAATACTGTCTAGTTCATGAATATGGAAGGAAATCCCAAGTATTCTTGTTCTGTTTAAAAGATCGAAATGTCCTCAGCCTAGAATCTAGCACAAATTCTTGACCTTCAGTGGAGTCTACTTTGCAGTGCGGGTGCACAGTATAAGTTATCTTTGCTTATATGAGTGAGGCTGCTAAAATAAACCTTATATTCCTTACAATAATGCCATTTTTTTTGATTAGGTCAAAAGGCAGAAGTAGAACAGAAGCATAACCCAGAACAAACACATTTCAGGCATGAGAAATGCCTTAAAAGACTGTGTTTGAAATAAAAGGTTGGTATTAAACTTGTGCTGTTTTGTTGGTTTCTGGCAGGAATGCTTATAGAGCAATGCTAAGTCAGCTCACAAAGGCTCTTTGTAGGCTGTACGTCCAGTGCTAAGACTATAATACTCCATTCATTTTAAACATTAGCTCCATTTAGAATATAAAAACAAAACAAAATTATTTAGTCCCTCAAAGGGGCTGGGAAACCTACCAAGTTAGTAACAAACTTACTAGAAGCAGCACCCAGATACAGCACAGCCCTAAATAACAGTCAGGAATATGCTGTTGGCAAGGCACTTCTCTACCCTAAAACTAAAGCTTCGTGGGTAAAGGCACCTGCCACCAAGGCTAATAACCTCAGTTCAATTTCAGGTTTTACATGTAAAAGGAGAGAACCGACTTCAGTAAGTTGGCTCCTGACTGCCACATGCTTTGGTATGCACGTACAGACCCATATGCAAATAAATAAATATTATTTTTTAAACAATTGTGTGATGACTCAATAATAGCAATTCCCTTAGATAAAAGTTTCTGGAAAAATCAACAAGAGAAAGGATAGAAAAGTAAGAACACTAAACCCACCGACTCTCATCTTCTTGGCAACATTATTCCACAATAAAATTAACATCCTTTCAAGTCAGGTTCCTTCTTTTTTTTTTTTTTGGTTTTTCAAGAAAGGGTTTCTCTGTGGCTTTGGAGCCTGTCCTAGAACTAGCCCTTGTAGACCAGGCTGGCCTCGAACTCACAGAGATCCACCTGCCTCTGCCTCCCGAGTGCTGGGATAAAAGGTGTGCGCCACCACCGCCCGGCTCAAGTCAGGTTCCTTAATAACACATGCAAGCCATCGAAGATGTCAGCTTAGGTCTCACCACCTTTTGGTAACCTTTCTTGCTTTAAGTATCTGGAAGTGGAATGCTTAAGCATATCTAGTTCTAGGCCAAGCCGGAACAGCTGCCGACTCCCAACAGCTATAAAGATTAAGGACCTGCAAAACTGAGTGTTACAAATTGAATAAGCAGTCTAAGTGAGCAATATACCCCGAACTCAATGTACACAATCAGAGATTACCAGCCCACCAGACTGATTAGGTAACAGAAACTGTCAAACGGTGATGCCAGCTAAAGAATGTGTTTTCTGAAAATACATGATTTGAGGGGAATGCATGGGAAATCCCTTGAATGTTTCTGAACTTAATTTCTTAAGTCTTGGGGGCAGGGCAAACTGCTTGCTATGTAGACCAGACTGGCCTCAAACTTCTAACCATTACCCTCCCTCCTCCTGAGTGCTAGAGTCCTATGTCTGCATGTATTTTGGTATCTGACAGAGGTCCTGAAATCTGTCCATGTGGATGTAAAGGATGATTGTACCATAATGTTTAAAAAGATCTTAAAATACTACCAGGGTCATGGAACTTTGAGTATTCTCTCTCCTATCAGTGCCTTTTGTAACCTACACATAAATATCTAAAGGTTTCTGTAAGAACTTGGAGTGAAGTAAGTGGTCCATTGAATGAGACAGCAGCATTTGACAAAACTGACTTCTTACAGATATTCTGAATACATAAAAGCTTCCATGTATATAAGAAAATCTTGCTTCTATCTGTCCCTTACTTAACTAGCATTCTCCTTGTAAAATATAACCACTGGGGGATGGAAAGATGGCTCAGCTGTTAAGAGCATTGGCTGTCTTTCCAGAGGACCTGAGTCCCAGCAACCACATGGTGGCTCACAACCATGTGTAATGAGATCTTGTGCCCCAATTAAAGGCGTGCGCCACCACCGCCCGGCCCCAATGCTCTCTTAACATCTGTGTGTTCAGGGAGGGGTACTGTCACAGTGTGTACAGGAGGTCAGAGGACAATCTGCAGGAGTCACTTCTCTCCCTCCCTAATGTGGGTTCTGGTTGCCAGGATTGTCAGCAAATGCCCTTACCTGCTCGCTGGCCCCCAAACACTCAATCTCCTTGTCATAGCTTTTTTTTTTTTTTTTGACATTGCTCCTCTCCCTTCCCCAAGTAATTTATCTGGTCCTGTGATTTAAAATATTTTCTTGAATTTGTAATTTGGTTCTGGCCTCTAGATTTATGTATGTAATAGGACTAAATACCCTTTCCAACTCATACTTAGCTATCTTTTTTTGTTTTAAAATTTTATTCCATTTATTTACTTGTGTGGGGGGGAGGGGGGCTACATAGGCCCCAGTGGGCACATGGAAGTCAGGACTTGGCAGGAGCTGATGCTCTTCTTCCACCATGTGGTCCTGGGGTCAAACTGAGACCCTTATGCTTGGGAGCAGGCACCAGTATCTACTGAGCTATCTCTCTTGCTATCTGCACTATTATTATTATTATTTATTCTTTGAGACAGGGTTTCTCTGTGCAGCTCTGGCTGTCCTGGAACTCATCTTTGGGATTAAAGCCACACGCCAGCACACCCTGCTTCTACTTGTCTTATAAACCAGTCTTACCCAAACCTTCCTTCTCCTATTACCTGGAACAAGCACCCATCCAGTTACTAAACCCAAAAGCTAGTCATTCCTGACATCAGTTGTTGTTAAACCATTGATCTTATCTAAGATCAAGTCCTATTCCAAATATATCCTCACACTGCTCTAGATTTTTAAAAAATATTTCTTTATGGTTGGTGGGTGGGGGTGGTGAGCCGTTCCTGGCACAGAGCACATGTGAGGTCAGAGGACAATTTGTCAGTCAGTTCTCCCCTTCCACCACGTGGGCTCTGGGGACGGACCTCGGGCTGTCAGATGTGACAAGTACCTTTACGTGCCAAGCCATCTTCTATTCATATTGGTCACCCTTCTTGTTTAGGCCACTTTCATCTCTATACTTGCAATACTGCAGTGGGCTAATAATTTCTCTTCATTATTTTTTCTCCTAAACTGAGGTTTCTCTGTTTTGCTTACACTCCAAAGTTCAGGGGATCCTCTGACCTAAGCCTCCAGAGTGGAAGGACCAAAGTTATGTATCACTATGCTGCACTTTTAAGTCTTCCAAGACCATCTGTGCCCCAAACAAGTACAAATGGACATTGCTAGCTCTTTCTCAGACCCGTTTTCTTCATGACACTTTAAATTCCCTATTATTTTCCCTAGAACCTGGCAGAAGACCTAAGTAGTAAGATGTTTGTCCACTGTGGTGGTCTGAATGAGAATGGCCCTCACAGGCACTTACACTGTAATATTTGGTCCCTAATTGGTGGAACTATTTGGAAAGGATTAGGTGTCTTACTGGGGTTGGGCTTTACGTTTTCAAAATCCCAGGTAGCCAGCTCCGTCTCTCTGCCTTGTGCTTGGGGATGAAGCTATAGTGACAACTACAGCACCAGGACTGCCTGCCTGCCACCATGCTCCATGCCGTGACGGTTTCTCCTCATTCTCAGGAACTGTACGCCCAATGAACCCTTTTTCTGTAAGTTGCCTCGGTCACAATGTCCTTCTACTGCAACAAAAAGTAACTAAGACATCTATCAACTGGATCAATGAACAAGGCAATAAACCTCACTGAAAATGATCTTTCCATGCAAAGAAAGTGCCAGAAAATATTGTTTGATGTCAAGATAGTTGGCTTTAGTTTCTAAATTGCGTGATATGACTTACAAATATAAACTGTTAATAGGACTGGGGTGTAGTTAAGGGATACAACACTTGCCCAGCTCAAACCCATTGATGTCAATCCTCAGAACCCTGTGGGGAAAGAACCCCCCCCCCCAAGCTGTCCTCTGACTTCTGCAGAAACAAACATACAATAACTAAATACATAAATAAACGTTAAAAAGTCAATTTTTACAAAAGAAAATAGCTGAGTCTAGTGACAAGTGCCTTTAATCCCAGCACTCAGACAGAGGCAGGCGGATCTGACAGCCAGGGATACACAGAGAAACCCTGTCTCAACGAAATAAAACCAACCAAAACCAAAATAAAATGAAACAACAAAAACCAAAACCAAACTTGTCAACAATGCAAAAAGGACAAATGAATGGCTACAAAAATGGTTCTTTTCATTAGGAATCATACATGAGTTGTCAAACATTCAGGCTGGGAAAGGGTCCTCAGCAACAGCTCAGAGTGCCAACCGATGGTGCCAACCATGCTAGGCCCTGTTCTCAATGCTTTCAGAATCTATTCATTGACCCTTAGCAGAAAGGGCACTGACTTCACAGCCTACAAGGAAACTAAGATAACAAGAGGCTAGGTAACCAGCTCAGGAGTCAGGTAATAGAGCTGGAGTTTGAACCAAAGCTTCAAATCCCAGGGTTGGTTTTTTTTTTTCCCCTGTGACAGGGTTTCTCTGCACAGCCCTGGCTGTCCAGGAACTCTGCAGACCCAGACAAGGCTGACCTTGAACTTAAGAGATCTACCTGTTTCTGCCTCCCCAGTGGGGGTGGGAACCACCATGTCCAACCCTCAACTTGCATTCTGTACATTACTGGTGTAAAAATGACATCTTGAAATTTGTAGACAAATGGATGGAACTAGAAGATACCATCCTGAGTGAGGTAAGACTCAGAAAGACAAACACGGTATGTACTCACTCAAAAGTGGATATTAGATGTGAAGCAAAGGGCAACCAGCCTACAGTCCGCGACCCCAGAGAAGCCAGGTAACAAGGAGAACACTACGAGAAACATACATGGATCCCCTTAGGAAGGGAAAATAGACAAGAACTCCTGAGAAAATTGGGATCATGGGGGGCGAAGAGGGAGGGTGGAAGGGGAAGAGGAGAAGGGAAGAGGGGGAAGAAAATATGAGGGAGAAGAAAAGAGATTATCTTGATTGAGGAAGCCATTATGGGGCTAGCAAGAAACCTCAAACCAGGGAAATTCCCAGGAATCCACAAGGATGACCCAGCTAAGACTCTAAGCGATAGTGAAGAGGGTACCTGAACTGGCTTTCCACTGTAATCAGATTGATGACTACCTTAATTGTTATCACACAAACTCTACCCAGCAACTGATGGCCACAGATGTGAAGAGTCACAGCTAGCACTGGGCTGAGCTCCCAGAGTCTAGTCAGAGAGCGAGAAACAACAATAAGAGCGGAGGGATCAAGACCATGATGGGGATACCCACAGAGACAGTTGACCTGAGCTAGTGGGAGCTCACTGATTCCCGAATGACAGCGGGGGGAACCCGCGTAGGCCCAAATTAGGCCCTCTGAATGGGGCAATCTGTGGGGTCACTGGCAGTGGGACCAGGATTTATCCCCAGTGATTGAACTGGCTTTTTGCAGCCATTCTCTTTGTGGGGATACTTTGCTCAGCCTAGATATAGAGGAGTGGGCCTTGGTCCTGCCTCAAAGTGATATGACAGACTTTGTTGACTTCCCATGGGAAGCCTCATCCTTCCTGAGGAGTGGATAGGGCATGGGGTGGGTGAAAGGTGAGGGGAGCAGGAGGAGGTGTGAAAGAGGGAACTGGAATTGGCATGTAAAATGAGAAAAGATTGTTTTAAAAAAATTACAAATACAAAAAAGAGATAATACGTAAAAACAAAACAAAAAAACAAAACAGGGAGTTTCTAGAGACAACACACCCTTTAAAATTTATTCTAGCAGGGAGCGGTAAAGCACATCTTTCGCCCTAGCAGTCGAGAAGAAGGCAGAGCTCTCTAAGTTTCAAGCCAGACTGGTCTATATAATGAAATCCAGAGCAGCTAGGAGAGAGCTCTCTATAAAACAACAACAAAAACAACCAACCAAAAAAAAAAATCCTCCAAACAAACAAAAAACTTTACTCTGGGTGTTGGGGTTTAGCCAGCAGCTGAACCTATGATAGTTGGCACAAGGCTCTGGGTTCAAACCCAGCACCGCCCCCGCAAACAAGTTTACTCTGAAAGAACACTTGCAGACTATCAACATTACGTCGGCTTCAGTGTATCCGGTTCCCAGAGCTGCACTATCACTACTGCTCTCCCCGCAGGAGGAGCGAAATGTGGCTGTGGAGTCAAAGGATCAAAACAAAGCATTTATTCTTCTACAAAGGCTGTTTACTTAGAATGACAGTTAGACAAATGACCTTGTAGGTGAAAATTAATAAAAGAGAGTATCAGTATTACAGCAGCTCAGAAAGTTCTTTATATCAGGAGGAAGGAAAAGAAAAAGCTCTTCCCATGCATGGTAACATCAGTAAGAGGCACGTTACAGAGCTCCTGTCATTTTCACTGAAATGATGACATTTCACAATACCTGATACAATTGATGTTGAACTGAGACTATTCTGGAAAACATAAGTAATTTCCTTTTCTTAATACATCCTACTGAACAATTTTTAGAAATTTTATTTGTGACATGTTCTTACTGTGTAGTCCATCCGAGACTGGCTTTGAATGTAGATCCTTCCACCTCAGTCTCAAGCATTGTGACCACAGGTGTCCCTGCCCTGGCTTTCCCTATGAATCTCACTGAGCAGTTTGTTTCCCTACAATTTACAGGATTAAAGAAGCAAAAGCAGAGAGGGAAATCACGGACGTGAGAAAACAGTGATATACAAACCAGGCTATTACCAAAGCTCACCAGGAGGCTTGAGGACAACTTCAGAAGAATGGAAAGAACACTTCAGTCTACTCAAGATCTCAAGTCTACTCCAGGCTCTGGCATTACCTACTTTTGAAGTCCTGAGGCCAGCCAAGCACTGATAGTTCATAGGCCCTAATTCTCCCCTCTATTAAATGAGAAGGCACTAACTATGCATTTAAAGAGTTAACTACAATTTTAAATATTGGTTTCAGTAAACAAAATGGGCTCTTACTTAATGTAAGCAAAGATAGGCTACTTTTAATGATTAGTCAATTATGCATACACACTAAAAACTTCAGTGTTTTCTGTACTTGGTAATTCTCAGCTGACAACACATGATGACCGAGAAAGGTCAGAATTAAACTCTCAAATGCAAAGCTATGCACATCTTGTAGCCACTTACTTATTAACTAAGGTGACTAATTTCAAGCTACTCTAGGCTAGCTTTCTTGTGTTCAAACACAGGGCAAAGACCATCATCATAAATATGGGTAATAGTATATTCAGATTAATAAGACATGATATAAATGGTTTAATTTTGAAATACTCCAAAGTAACATTATTCTCCACTTATGTATTTCTAGTTCCTGAATAATAACGCCATTCTTGAACTTACAGAGAGACTTCACAAGTACTATCTCACCAAACACTTTGTCAGTCCTATGAAACAGAGTGACCCCTTTATCATCACAATCAAGAGGAGCTTGGAACACTGGGTAATTTGCCAATCATTACTTAGTAAGTGTTGGAGCCCAGACTTTAATCCAGGTCATCTGATTTAAAATTTAATGATCTTTCTGCATGCAGTGGCCTTTAACCTCACGAGGCAGAGGCAGAGACAGGTGGATTGTGAATTTGAGGCCGTTCAGGCTACAGAGTAAGACCTTGTCTCTACTTCCTAAAAGAGGGATTTGCATCAAAGTTAGGAGAAAAAAACAAACAAAGGATAACATAACAAACAGAACGGGAGAAGATTTGGGCTGGGTGTGGTGGCACACGCCTTTAACCCCAGAGACAGGAGGTAATTTGTGAGTTCCAGGACAGCCAGAGCTACTTACTAGAGTCTGTCTCAAAAAACAAGAACTAAAGAACAAGAGAAAGAAAAGAAAAAAAGGGTCTGGTAGTTGTGTAATCAATAAGTAAATTTACTATATTTTAAAATTAATGATATATCAAACGTACAATTCCACTTGCCAAAACACTTGTCACCTCATTTCAAAGACGTGCCAACAATTTGCTAACTCAAAAACCACGGCTAATCTGAAAAAATCAGATGAAACTAGCTGCAGCTAGATTAGTGAGCAGCATCGACCCATTTGCTAGAGTAGTTCAGACATGAGTTTATGTGTATATTTGCTTCTTGAATGTGTACCTCAAGGATATAATTATATTATTAAAAGTATCCAAGAAACACAGTCCTAAAAATGCATCTGTGTTTTAAAATAATGTAGGCAAATAAGCTAACTAGGAGAAATTAACACTTTAGAGTCATTTTGCATCGATACAAACTCTGGGATACCGAAGGTCAATAAAAATATAACCTTCGACACACAAACTGCTGCCTAATAAGTAAGTTTATCCCCTAAAATCAGACCCAATAACAACACAGTTCATAAATAGTAACAGCTGGATACAGATGGGCCCAGAACTTGGGAGGCAGAGGCAGGCGGATATCTGAGTTCAAGATAGCCTGGTCTACAGAGAAACTCTGTCTCAAAAGAATAAAACAAAACAAACAGTTGGAATACTAAATTCTTCATTATGCCAAGAGAAATACTGAGAAAGATCTCTAAATGACCAATCAATCTGTCTACAAAATGTCTACAAACATCAAGGAAGAACTGAAAGTCAAGACAAGAAATTATACTGCCAATATACATCCACAGCGCCAATCTATGCATGATTAAAATTTTTTTGGATGGGGTAGAAGAAAAGCAAAGGAGCCGGGCAGTGGTGGCGCATGCCTTTAATCCCAGCACTCGGGAGGCAGAGGCAGGCGGATCTCTGTGAGTTCGAGGCCAGCCTGGTCTACAAGAGCTAGTTCTAGGACAGGAACCAAAAGCTACGGAGAAACCCTGTCTCGAAAATCCAAAAAAAGAAAAAAGAAAAAAAGAAAAGCAAAGGATGGCTATGTAAAATCAATTGCGAGTCAGAAGTGTTAGGTATCAGGAGACACAAGGCTGGCTATACAAGCTTTTTGAAATTGTAAAGATTTTTAAGTAGACCACCTTGCCTTTCTGCAAAGTAGTTCCAACTGCAGTGAAATACAAAATTTGGGGACTAAGGATTTGGAAAGGGCAAAGAACCCTTCTCTGGCAGCTGGAAGAAGGTTCACAGTAAGAGCTCTGAAAGACGAAAGCCCTTTCCTTTGGCAACTCTGTACAGTCAAGACACCCTCATGCCTGCGCTTCATGGGGACGAGAAACAGCGCATCGAAAGGTCCTGGAGATGAGCTCGGTCATCAGCTCATTTCATCAGGACACTCCGCGAGGAGGGTGCTCTGGAGAAGTCAAAGGCAGCTTCCAACCCTGGAACGAACGGTCGGGAGCGTCTGAGGCCAATGTCCCGGTAACCAACCGCGGAGAGGTGTCCCACATAACCTGGCTACAGCCAAGCTGACACAGCCTGTCAGCAGTGACCTGAAACACTCCTCAAGTGGAAAACAGCGTGTTCTGTATCTGCACCGCCCAAGTGTGAGAGCCACGGAAGAAGCAGAGCTGAGGAGTGCGCCCCCGACTCCCCGCTTTCGCCTACCTACCCGCTCAGACCCCGGCTTCTCCGGATCTCAGGATCCTGGAAGCGGCTGCCAGCACCGACTCTCACACCCGCCGCTGGGCTCCGGCCAACCGGAACTCCCTCGCGTCACTTCCGGTCCGGTCCCCCGAGGAGCCCGCCTCCGAAAGAGAAATGTTCCACCTTCCTTGAGGCAACCTGAGAGGGTCCTCGCGGGATTTCGGTTCGGCTTTCTCAATTCGGATCCTGTGGGTGTGACAGGAGGAAGGATGACTGCGCTTTGTAGTTTCCTGATCCGGAACTAGTCTCTCTGGAAACCCGGAAGAAGTGGTTGGCGCGCGCGAAGCGTGTTCCCTCTTCAGGAGTGGAGAGCCACAGAGCGTGAGCGACAAGTAGTGCTTTAGGTAAGTCTCTGTTCCTTCCAGGACTATGGAGAGGAGAGCAGTGTAGTTCTCTCCCTACCGGAACGTATCTTACCTTCTTATCCCACAGTCTGCTCCCTTTTAGCAACCACATAAACTGCTTGGGCTTGCCCGGTCTGCAAACCTTCCTTTGGAAGAAGAAACCAAGATGCTGGGAAGGGATAGAACCCAGAATTTTAGTGTCGAGCAAAGCCTTCTCGTTTAGGTGGCGTTGGTACGCTGTCCTAGCCTGAGAAAACGGAGAGCAGGCCTCACACTTAAATACTAAATGTCCGTTTTCGAGTTGTTCAGCCTTGCTCCTACAGGGAAAGAATTCTAAGGATGGATTAAAAAGGTACTTTTATTTATTGGTACAGTGGTGCATGCATTTCGTGCACGCTAGGCAAGCGCTCTAGATCTTGTTAGTCCCATAGATGGGAGGAGAAAGACCATCGACCCATATCATGGTCAAATTAATTAAAGCAACTTTTTTTTTTTTAAATTTGTGCACATGGGCTGTCTTTCCCTCATGGGGTGGCTAGGCAGATCAGCATTGGACATGGGGAAGAGAAGGAGCTTCACAGTTAAGCAGTGGAGTGTTTCCAGATGGGGCATTTTGGCAGGCAGATAGTCTGGGGTTACGGAAGCAGAACATAAGCATAAACCAAGTAGGTCCTAACAACATTCCTAAACAAAGGCCTGGTGGCCATTTCCAGGAACAGACAAGTACAGAGCCTTTTGTAGTTAAGGTTATAGGTGGGAGCTGGGCGGTGGGAGCCCAGGCCCTTAATCCCAACAGTCAGGAGGCAGAGGCGGGCGGATCTCTGTGAGTTCGAGGTCAATTCTGGTCCACAGAGGGAGTTCCAGGACAGGCGCTAAAGCTACATAGAGAAACCCTGTCTTGAAAAACAAAAAACAGATGAACAAAAAGTTATAGGTGGGCCATAGCTCAATCCTTGAGAGACAAATTTAATTTATAAACAGAAACTAATATAGTTTTGTTTTTTTACTATAATATGGCTTTCAATCTGAAGATGGAGGCAGGCAGGTTTATCACTATACCTCATCAAGTCGCCCTGTCTGGTCATGAACTTGGGATGCTCCTCCCTTAACCACTTCCCTCAAAGATTGGAGTTAGCAAAGTTAAAAGTTTTTGATAAGAAATATTTAGGACACTGTCGGTAGAAATAGTGGAGGTGGGTTTACAGCAATAAACAACAGGATTTGGTGACTGATGCTATTGGAACACAGGAGGGAAAGTATGGATTTTCTTAAAAGTCAAGAACACAAGCCAGGGCTACACAGAGAAATCCTGTCTCAAAAAGACCAAAAAATAAAGGAAGAACACACAAAAGGCGGAATGCTCTTTACCCTGGGTTTGATGATTAGCAAAAAAACAAAAAACAAAACCTCAATCAAAACATATAAAAAAATACTTGGAAACTCAGGGTGGTGAAATCTAACAGAAACCGGAGATCCACATGGCCAAAGCACCCTGTATGTGAGGGGATTTGGGAATAAATGAAATTGTTCATCTTAGTGCAGGGTAGAAAGGAAACTGTAGGGACATGGGAAGAGGGAGGAACTCCTCACTCTGGAAACTGATGGAAGCCTTTTACCTGGGAGAATCAAGCATGCTAACACAGTTAACAATTGCTTAAAGCCTGTGTCCCTTCCCAGTTGTCCAGGAATCTCATGTGAAACCCCATTTAAAGGGAAAGGACTGTGTCCCAACACTCTGCAGCCCTAGTGGCTTCTGATGGTTTCATTGGTTTGTTTCAAGACAGACGTCTTTGTGTAGCTCTGGCTTCCCTGAAATTCACTTTGTAGACAAGACTGGCCTCCAACTCACAGAGATCTACCTGCCTCTGTCTCCCCAGTGTTGTGATTAAACACATTGGCCACTGCCACTCTGCAGACTTGTTTTTTTTTTTTTAAGCAGGTTATAATTCCATCCAAGACACCTTCTATCCAAAGAGAGAGAGGAGAGAGTGAAAAATAACACCCTTTTAAGATGTAACTTGAAAACCATCAAAATGATCTATGTGGCTAAGGCTAAGACTGTGTGAGTCTCCGTGCCTAGGAATGTCTTGGTTTTTTGGGGTTTGTTTTTTGTTTGTTTCAAGACAGGGTGTCTGTGTAGCTTTGGAGCCTGTCCTGGAACTAGCTCTTGTAGACCAGGTACTGGCCTCAAACTCACAGATCCGCCTGCCTCTGCCTCCTTAGTGCTGGGATAAAAGGCGTGTGCCACCACCGCCTGACTGAGACTCTTCTTGAGCACTTGTCCACATTTGGTTATGTCTTAGGGGAAGATAATGGATCTGTCTTGTCTGTCTAAGTATTTCTGGGAGCCATTTCTAACTGGAGGTTTCTCCTCTGCCTGCCAGTTCCCAAATAACCACTCTGAGGCTTAATATTGATTACAAACTGGCTGATGGCTCAGGCTTTTGCTAACTACCCTTTACATCTTAAATCAACCCATTTCTGTTATTCTATATATTTTTTTAAAGATTTATTTATTTATTATGTACACATTGTTCAGCCTCCAGGTATGTCTGAAGGCCAGAAGAGGGCACCAGATCTCATTACAGATGGCTTTGAGCCACCGTGTGGTTGCTGGGAATTGAACTCAGGACCTCCAGAAGAATACCCAGTGCTCTTAACCTCTGAGCCATCTCTCCAGCCCCCCTGTTATTCTATATTTTACCACAAGGCTCATGCCTTGTTACCTCACATCTTGCTTCTCCAGCAGCTGCTGGCGTCTCTCCAACTCCATCTTTTTTCTCCCTGTATCTTTGCTTGAATTTCCTTCCTGGCTCTATTCTGCCTTGTTGTTGGCCAAATCAACTTCTTTATTAAGCAACGGTAATAAAACATTCACAGCATACATAAGGGCATACCACATCATGTGTCTTTTTCTCTGAAGCTTTGAGCTTAAAGTCTATATTGAATAAAATCTCCAGCTTCTTTTGAAACTCTTCCCGTGATGAAATCACAAATCCCAATTTTGCTTGAGCTGAGCTCCCTAAAAGATGAAGGAACTCCTGAGAGTGACGGTGCTGAGCAGTCTCTGCTCCCTCTCCAGGGACAACCTGACACTTTGTTGCCTGTCAAAGCCAGCTGGAAGCAGGGAGTAGTCACCTTTGTTTTGAGAGCTCTCTCTTGAGGCTTTGCAACAGCGCCTGGAGCATAATGAGTCCCAGAGAGTACTGATTGGCTGGCTGGTTGGTCTATTGATTGATTGATTGATTGGAGAGGATTGGAAAAGAGCTTATAGACCAGTGCTGTCCCTGTGTGCTTCCATTCCCCCACCTTTTTTGGGACAGGGTTACTTTATTGTGATTCTTACTCCAAACACACACGAGACTGTTGATACATCAACTTGTCTGGTCTTGCAGGTTTCTTCAGTGATGACAGTGTCCTCTCTCCCAGTTTGATAGAGTGGTTGCTAGCCACTTTCAGATTGTCTATCCTTAGAACTGAATATTTAACCATAAGTTGAATGTACCTAACTATATGGCACTAATGGCTACCACATTGGATAGCATAGATATAGACAGAAGGGCCAACAATATAAGATTGTATAATACTATCCATATTTCCAAGCAAATACCAGGTAGTTTTTCTTAGGATACTATAAAACTGTCAGATAGGTAAGGTGAGCATTGGGTCAGAGTCATGTTAAATAATTCAAAGAGGAAGGTTTAAAGTTTTAAAAGTCATTAGGAAGTGGTGCACAACACTCAGTGAAACCCAAAAAGATACATCTGTGGTGGCAATGACAATGTCTGGTTTTTTGAGACGGGTTTCTCAGTGTAACCCCGGCTGTCCTGAAACTTGCTCTGTAGACCAGGCTGACCTTGGATTCACCTACCTCTGCTTTCTGAGTGTTGGGATTAAAGGTGTGCACCACCACCGCCTGGCAAATTCCTGGTTCTTTAGCACTTTTGGTAGCATGGGGGAAGAGAGGGACTAGTACATGGTGATTAGGAGAAGCAGATAATTGAGGTTGGAATTGAAAGAAGAAAATTATGCCATGGTGGGTCAAAAATTTTAGAAAGGAATTTTTTTTAGGTTGGAAAAATGTAAAGAAGCCGTGAAGTAGGTCATTGTACATTGGCTCGGGAAGTTATCAGGAGTAGGAGATCTGTTGAAACACGCTTGGTGAAGCAGGCTAATTAGAAGGCCCAAAGAAGAGGGTTTTATGGCCACACTTATTTTACTGGGTTGTTAAAGGTTGTCTGTGAGACTATGAGCAATATCAAACCTTGAGATTATAGTGAGGATGCAGAGAAAGAGACGGACTGAAACACCCTTGAGTCTGAACAGCCTGAGTTTTTTTTTTAATTTATTTATTTATTAAGGATTTCTGCCTCCTCCCTGCAACCGCCTCCCATTTCCCTCCCCCTCCCCCTATCAAGTCCCCCTCCCTCATCTCTAAGAGCAATCAGTGTTCCCTGACCTGTGGGAAGCCCAAGGACCGCCCACCTCTATCCAGGTCTAGTAAGGTGAGCATCCAAACTGCCTAGGCTCCCCCAAAGGCAGTAAGTGCAGTAGGATCAAAAACCCACTGCGATTGTTCTTGAATTCTCAGTATTCCTCATTGTCCGCTATGTTCAGCTAGTCCGGATTTATCCCATGCTTTTTCAGACCCAGGCCAGCTGGCCTTGGTGAGTTCCCGATAGAGCATCCCCATTGTCTCAGTGTGTGGGTGCACCCCTCCCGGTCCTGAGTTCCTTGCTCTGTCTCCTTCTGCTCCTGATTTGCAGCCTGAGTTTTATTAGTGACCTCTTTATGTATATTTCTATCTCTCTCTGATTTCCCTAGCTAACCTAATAGAAAAGTCAGGCTTTTATTTAATCATTTCCATTTATTTCAACACTCTGAAAGGTCTGTGCCTCTAATTAAGTCTAATCCAGACATTTATAGAGATTGATGCTTTCTCTTTTTCAGGAGCTTGGTGCATTGTTACTATCTTTCTTAGAAACCCAGCACAGCCCCACCAGCCCTGGATGGCTTCATCCCTGAAAAATACTCATGCTGTAAATAATCTGACATTTGGATCAGAGTTTTTGTAGTATAAAGTGATCTCTAGTTTGGGAGCTAATACTGACAATGTCATGTAATATATAAATAATCAAAGCATGCATACCGACTCTTAAACGTTTGCAATTTCTAATTCACTTGGGTTTAAAGAGATAGCTGAACCATCTAAAGTTTCCACTATAAACTTTGACCTGCATTTGAACTACATAGTTCATGTGGCCACCTGATGTACAAATAAGCTTTATGGTATGTATCTCTTTAGTGACTAAGAACTGTAATTGAGGATTTGATGGAGTACTTGCCTAGCATGCATGAAATGATGGGTTTGATCCCCAGCATCACATAAAACCATTCATGATGGCATATTCCTGTAATCCTAGCACTTGGGGTGTAGAGGCAGGAAGATAAGTTATTGATCAGCTCTGTCTTCCTGTGGAGTTCAAAGCTAGCCTGGGCTATGTAAGACCCTCTTTCAAAAACCAAACCAACAACAAAACAAACAAAAAACTGTCACTGAAGGAATCAGTTGTGCTGGGACATGCCTATAGTCCCAGCACCGCTGAGGCTGGAGGATCAGAAGTATGAAGCCAGCCTGTCTCAAAAAAGCCCTGTTCCAGCCTGTCATTGCTTAACTCAAAATATTCTTCATACCAGTTCCTGTAGGAATATTATATAGATCTTGGTGGCTAGCTTCAGAAATGTAGTTTTGAGCAAGGCAGAGGGAATGGGAGAAAGGCAAGGCCTGCCAGAGCCATGCTCTCTACGTTGGAGCTGGCCAGTCTCCTCACTTAGCATATGTTAACATGTGTTTATTTTATGAAGAATAATAGGGAAATTTATGCTAAAATAAGTGTTCCTATCCATTTAGGTCGTGTATTGCACAGTTCTTATAGTGTTACTTAAGTACTGTAAAAATGGTGGCTTCATGCATATAAATGCTTGGACACTACACTAGAGGAAGAAACTGATGGTTGTTTCCATTAACATAGAAATCCAAGCCAGGCTGGTTGCTCAAATCCCAGCATTTGGAAGGTTAAGGCCAGAGGGTTGTGCAAGTTCAAGGCCTGTCTGGGTTCCAGGGCATGGTGGACTACAGGATGTAACCCTGTTAAAGGTGGGAAGGAGTGACAGGAATTCAATGCCTCTAGGATAGCTACACTTCTAGAATTACTGAATTTAAGAACCCACTTCAAATACTTTGTGTTCAGATGTAACATGAATTTGTATTAGGATCTTGGATAAGTTTCCATCCACGCTTATTTCCAATGCTGAAACTTTGTTTACAGCATCTTGACTCATGGCCTAATGTACCTCCTAAAGGCTTACTATGACAGTGAGAACCACTGAATTATGAAGATAGAAATTTACACTGCTTTCCAGAGTTAGTTTTTATTGCTTTGGGCTCCTTGAAGGGGGTCCCTGTAGGTATCGTGCAGCAGGGAAGCAAATCATGTCAAGAAATAATGGAAACAGTGCAGATTGACTTCATCAACCTGGGTCAGTGAACTGTCAGCATTTTTAAACACAGTACAATTTGGGAAAAGGTTTCCAGGCAACAATCCAGTTCCAGGTGCACTACATAGAATTTGTGACTACATAGAAACTCTTACAAAATACATATGACCATGAGGGTGGGTTCTATAGCAAAAAGATCTAGAATCTAGTGTGGTCTCTGAGTGATAGCATAGAGGCCAGCTGGCCATAACGTACTTGTGACATCTATTCTAAGGATGGGGAATGGTCTAGGGAGGGAAGAGTCTGGAATAACCGTTCTGGAGAACTAGGGTGAGGTCTGTCCCTTCAGCTAGCAGCAAAATGGTCACCAGATAGTTGCTTTCTGGATGGAATGCAAGTATTTGGTTTGTATCTCTTCCATTGAGGCATGCACCTGTGTGATTAACATTCCCGGTTCTCTTAAGTGCTTCTCTGAGTACAAGGACCACTGGACCCACAACTGTTCTTTTTTTTGATTTTTTTGTTTGTTTGTTTTGTTTTTCGAGACAAAGTTTCTCTGTGTAACAGGTCTAGGTGTCCTGGAACTCACTCTGTCGACCAGGCTGGCTTTGAACTCACAGAGATCCACCTGACTCTGCCTCCCAAATGCTTGGATTAAAGATGTGCTCCATCAGTGCCCAGCTCCCCCAACAGTTCTTTAGGCATATTGGCGAAGCCATCATTTCCTTTTCCCATAGGATTTAAGGAAGACTGAATGGTAGGGTTTTTAACTGAAGAAAGTCTGCTGACCATTCAAATGGCCAAAACTATTCCTTGTGGATCTTTGAATCATCTAGTACTTGGGGATGGATGGAAGCAGGGTCTGTGCATAAGACCCACAATGCATCTTGCCTTTCCTCTGTTTGACTTAGTGTGGCTTTCAAATATTGCTTGTTGCTTGTAGGTGGTTTATCTGAACAGCTTGAAACCCTATTTTAGATAACAACTTTTTTCTTTTCCGTTAAGGTGCTCTCCAAGTTCTTGGTTATGGAGTATTTGGCTCATCCTGGTACACTCAGCTTGGCTGCTGGAGTTGCTTGTGGCATGTGCCTGGGCTGGGGCCTCCGGGGTCACCTTGGCATGTTACCCCAGAACTCAACAAGTGAGACAAATAGAGACACCAAGACAGAAACCGAAGCAAGCATTCCTGGGGAGAGTGGGGAGTACAAAATGATTCTTGTGGTTCGAACTGACCTAAAGATGGGAAAAGGGAAGGTTGCTGCCCAGTGTTCTCACGCTGCTGTTTCTGCCTACAAGCAGATTCAGAGGAAAAATCCTCAAGTGCTCAAAGAGTGGGAGTACTGTGGCCAGCCCAAAGTGGTGGTCAAAGCTCCAGATGAAGAAACCCTCATTGAATTACTGACCCATGCGAAAGTGTTGGGACTGACTGTAAGTTTAATCCAAGATGCTGGACGTACTCAGATTGAACCAGGCTCTCGAACTGTCCTGGGAATTGGGCCAGGACCAGTAGAACTAATTGATGAAGTTACTGGCCACCTAAAACTTTACTAGATGAGCTTTTGTATAGTGGTGATTCTGTCTGAAAAGTATGAAGCCTGTCAGTAATAAAAGCTTAATTCTTGCTCCACTTTAAAGTATGTTTCCATGTTCTTCTGTCGTGTACTGGACCATTAATATCTTGAGTTTAAAATACTTTTGAAGGGCAAAAGAGACGTTTCAGTGGTTAAGAGCATTTGTTGCTCTCGCAGAGGACTCGGGTTCAGTTCCTAGTTCACACCACCCATAGTTGTAGTTCTTGGGCTTCCGACACCCTCCCTCATCTCTTCAAGAACTAGACAAAACCACTGTACACATAAATCTGAAGAGTAAACGCACGCCTTTAATCCCAGCAGTTTTGAGGCAGTGAGTTTGAGACCAGCCTGATCTAGAGAGCTAGTTCCAGGACAGCCAAGGCTACACATGGATACCCTGTCTCCAAAAAACAAAGCAACAAAAAAGGAATAAAAATACATTGTTTAAATGCTTGAATGATAGATGCTAGAACAGTGATAACATTGGGTGGAGAGGGAGCCATGTTTCCTGTGTATAATTAGGCCCCTTGTATTGATCACTCTTCAGTCAAACCATGCTGCTATTCCTGGCCTTTTTAGAGGACATGGTTCAAGAATCTAATCTTTTTTAATTAAGAGATCATTGCATAGACCCATCATGCAATCATAATTCAGATTTTATCTAGCTGAATGTTTTGGAGATGGCATAACTTTGAACTTGTGGCATTTCTCCTGCCTTGACCTCCCACATGCTGGGACTGAAAGCATCAGCCATTATACCCAGTAAATTTCTATTTCAAAGTTGAAATTTTATGACCTGTGTAGCCTTTTGATGCTTATTTCTGATACACTTGGATAAAGATACTTCACAGTGGTTCTAATACACAAGCTATAAAAATTCCTTTACATCATTGGTGAAACCAGTGAGTTTGTGAACTTTATGGACTTTGAAAGTGGAAATGTGAGAATTTATGGTCACTAAAGGACTGTAGTTGTAGGCAACCTCTCCTGAAAATGTTAGGAACTAAATAATTTTATTACTTAAGGGCACTTTTTCAGACTAGCCTGGAACTATGTTGAACAAGCTGATCTTGAACTCAAAGGTCCTCCTACTGCTTTCTCCCAATGCTGGGATTAAAGGCTTAGTCAGCATACTTGGCTACATAAAGCTTTTTTGACAATCTTGCTAGAATCCATTGTTCTTGATAGCTCCAGAAGATTGACAGTTATTTCTACGTCCACTATATCCTTTAGAACTATGATGTTAAGGAGTATAAGGTTGTAAGTGGAAACTAGGCAGAATGATTAAACTGTAGGCGTTTCCAAGTTATAACGCTTGGCGCATAGATGGTTCAGGAGTAGTTAACACTGAGTGATGCCACAGTAGCAACAGTTTCTAAACAGAATGTTTATACAGGAGTCAAGTGATGCAACCACCTGTAACTGAGTTGAACTCACTTAAATACATGGTTATGACTCAGGTAATTTATGAGACTTGCTGCAGACTACAGCATGACTCCACACTGACAGACTGCATTCCCAGCAGGATGTCTGCGGTAGCCGATTCAAGGACCTGTAACAGTGAAAATTGTTAATTCTGGTAGCAAATCACAGTATTTGTTCACCTGTTCTTGATGTGTATTTCGTACACTCTAACCAAACAACCTTCAAGGCATACTCTACAGAGCCCAAGGAGTCTTTATGTGACTGTATATTAACTTGAATGAAAGGTATTGTCTTTTCTCTATCTAGTATGCCCGCTGATGGTCTATTCAAATAAGTAGTCATAGCTTGCATGGTCCCACGTTTATAGTAGTTTCACTTGTCCTGAGGAGCAGTACTTTTTCCTAGCATATGTAGGGGAGGGGCTTTGAGAACTGCAGAATGCAGGACAAGGGAGTCTTCAGAGGAGTCCTGGTAGGTTGCCCATGCTTCAGTAGATGGTCCAACATACAGTTGTACATAAGCACTGACTTGGGAGAAAGTGTGGGTGTTATGATCATAGTAAATTGAAAACATGTATGAAATTCTCAATAAAAATTATTAAAATCATTTTTTATCCACGACTACTCGTGTTCATGTGTGGTTGTCTAAAAGGCTAGTATATAGTGTCACTTATGAACTCAGTTTCGTGGAACATTTTCACTTTTTATAAGAACCGAAACAAGAGGTTAGGAAGGTGGCTCTGCAGTTAAAATCTTGAAGAGAACCCATGTTTGGTTTCTGGCTCATAATATTTCAGAGGATCCAGCCCAACACTCAATATACTTATATAGACGAGCACACATATATATAACTGAAAATAAAACTTTACACAGATAAACTTAGGGCTACTGAGTTGACTCAGTGGGTACCTGAGTTTGATCCCTGGAACCTACAAAGCTGTCCTCTCATTCCGCTTGATTGCCATCGCACTGTGTCTACACAGACAATAAAAAAATTAAAAAACCAACTAACCCGGAACCAGGTGTGGTGGTTTATTCTGCAATCCCAGCACTTTGAAGGCTGAGACCAGAGAATTTCTCCAAGTTCCAGGTTAACAGTGAGGTTCTTGTCTCTAGAATAAGGCAAATGGAGGCTATAATTGCCCCAAACCCACGTGTGTGACAGTTGGTAAAAACTAAATGCACTAGCCACTTCAAGAAAAACTGGAAGAAGTTTGGAGAACTTTTTCAGACTCTCACACATCGGTGTTTGCAGGGTGCTGGAACTGAACCATAGTATAAAAGAACACCAACTAACAGCAGTGCTGAGGATCGCCCTTGGGGCCTCCCACACAGCAAATGAATGTTTTCTGCATCAATATAGTTTTTGTTTTGTTTTTACTGTCACTGATAGAAATGACCAACTGAAGTTCAGTAGTTTGGTAGACAAGGCTCAGGGAAAGATGGTGGCTGCACTAGAGAAAGACCGAGAGGTGATACTTGCCCTTGCACTAATATGGCCATAATTAAAGAGTTGTTAACCACTGGCAGACTTTGTTTATGTAGTGGCTATTTTTAGCCCAAGATCAGATAGCTTGTCACAGAATTTCTCATTAGTCTTCCCATTTCTTAGTTCCAGCAACACTTAAGAACTGTTTAGTACAGTTTTCAGTTTCTTAGTCTAGAACCTACTCCAGTGATAAACTCAAGAGAATGTTAATGAAGATACCTCATTTAAAATAGTTTATCACCAACTTTCACCACAGCCCAATCCTTGGCTGGGCACTTTATGATATGAAGATAACTGACAGGTGGTGCATACTTAGAATCCCCACATGCAGGAGGCTTAGAAAAAAAGAACTCAAGTTCAAAGAAGGCCAGCATGGACTAGATATGGAGACCCTGAATCAACAAACCAAGAGGCTAGAGAGAAGGTTCAACGATTAAGAGCAATGTAGAGCAAGGTTCAATTCCAAGCACCCACATGGAGACTCACAACCACTTCTAAGGGATCCAGTGCCCTCTGCTGGTCTCCTTGATCATGAGGCACCTATATGGTGCACGAACATAGAAGAAGGCAAAACACACATACACATAAAATAATTTGCCCAGTAATTCTGAAAAGCACTTTATATACTGATAAGAAAGTTAGCAGCCTGCTGACTGGCTGGCACATTACCCAAGGTTTGTCTTATGTGTTGCCCAATATGGACGGTTTAAGTGGCAACGTGGTATCACAGGATAACACTACATGATTAGAACAGCGAATCTGATGGGGAAAAATATCCTCAATAAAACAATTAAGAAAATAGAGTAGGGCTGGAGAATGGCTCAGTGTTTAAGAGCAATGACTGCTCTTCCAAAGGACCCAGGTTCAATTCCTAGCATCCACAGGGTAACTTAACTCCTGTCTCGGGGGATCTGAGCTCCTCTTCTGGCTTCTGAGGAGGGCACTATGCACATGGCACACAGACATACATATAGGCAACATAAGCTAGGCACTAAGGTAGAGAATGAAGTCATAATGAAATAAATTTAGTATTTTTAGCCATGGCAAATATTTAAATTTGGTACCCTTTAAGCTCATGGTAAGAAATGTCATGCTAACTACTTTTAAAAATACACTTTTATTGACATAATGCATGACTTTCTCCATAATTCCCTCTGTGACACCCTGAAATGCTCCTGCAGCACCCAGTATAAAACCATGGAAACCTCCGTTCTTCTGGTGTGAGGTGTATTTAATTAAAACTGCAGTTCTACATGTTATTTCCACAGTCCAGTAATTTATTTTAAATTGGAGTAATTTCAAATTCCACAAACAAAACTGAAGAACAACAATATTTTGTTTGAATTCTCTCTTCTGTACACTCAGTGATCTAAAACACCACAATATCCAACATACACAAACCTCAGGGAAGGGTTAGTAAATACACACGTGTGGAATCATGGTGCTCTTTGTTCCTGAATGGAATGGTCCCACAGAAAAAGCACAGGATACAGCACAACATGAGGGCACCTGTTACACATGAAGTGAGCAAAACACACTAGCATTTCTATATGCGCAATGGGGAAACCTGCATAGGTTAAAGGGCCTTTTATGCTCATTTAAAAATCATCAGGCAAGTTGTCTGTATGCATTTTTCAAATAATTTGGAGAGCGCTGTGATCCAATGTAGCATATGCTGATTAGTGTTGTCTTTGTTGGCATTGACAGTCTTGCATGGTCACATACCAGTATTTTCACTTTAGCTTTTCTTTGAATAAAAGAGATTTAAATGCATTTAGACAATACATATTGAAAGCTGTTTACATACACTAAATTTAAGAGATTCAGTATTAGAGTTTCTTTAAACACTACAGAGTGCAAATCAGGTTCTTCACAAGAGACTGAATAGTAAGCAGTTCTTCAAAGAATGAGGGGGAGAAAAAAGCCCACATGAATACTATTCCCCTTTGAAAAGAAGTTCTAATGATGCGGAATGTGAAAATAAGGTTTTAACATAGGCGATCCAAGTCTATAGTTAGAAACAAAAAAGTAGTCCTTCATGAAATAAAGGTTACGAGAACACGTTGCCTGTTTCCCCGTTTATAAACTGAGAAGTGGGTAGACGATGCTTCAGTATGAAAATAGGAGACTACAGGATCAGCTTCCATCTTACATGCTGTACCCAAAGCCAGGCTGTGGCTGCCCATATGGTGGTGCAGTGTAACCATAACCAAAAGGTGCCTGGGGAGGGACTGCCACACTGGGTCCTGCTGTTAGCATCAGCTGGGGCTGACCTAAAAGTGACACAGAGGAGGAGAATCTGTTAGCACCTAGGTTTAGCGCTGTCATCTTTCCCACTCTAGCAGCGCAATCACAATTCACTGATTAAATTGTGGGGGGCACTTTCGACTGTCCCGGTTTGGAATAATCTCACCCTGAGAAGGTTCCTGCCTTAAAAAAAAAAGCCAATGGTGCAGGACTGAGGGCCACAACATCCTATATTTAAAGCAGTAACACATGCACATTTGACATTTATCAGGCCATACATCTGCCAACAAGCCTATTACATAATACACATTACATTTAGTGACTAAAATTTTAGCACAGGAAAACTTTACAAGTTGTTAATTTAAATCTCTGATTCTAAACATCTGAATGGTAATAAAACCCAATATGGTTCTAGCGAAGAATCCAGCGCTAATTTAGAGACAGCAATAGAAAAAACACATTCAAATATGCACTAGATATGCAATGCATTAGGCATGAAAAACATGAGAACATATATACCTTCTATCAAATACTTGTTGATGAAGCTGAAATAGTTGCTGACCACATAAAGAAAACATGACACGTAAAGAACTTTTAGAGAGAGAAACACAATACCTCCCTAGCCCTGCAAATCATCTCCCGCTAGAACAGAAGCTATCTTTCTCCCAGCACAATGGACTCCTTTCTTGTGGTACAACCAAAATTGTCTTCAGTAAGTGAGTTTTGGGGTTTTTTTGGAAACTGGCTTACCAAAGAATCACCCCTAGATTACCTTGAAAATTCTAACCCTAGTTCACTCAAACGCCATGAAGGCCCAGTCTGTAGATACCTACTAAATAACCACAACTATCATTTTTTCCCTATTTCAAAGATGTCAAACCTTATTTAACATGTTAGGTCTAACCAGTCCTTCATCAAAACTACCCGGTCCCCCAAATTCCTCCAAACAGTTTATCTGTAATAATAATAATAATAATAAAGATTCCTATATTGTCATTTTCGTTAGTTGTCTGAGACAAAAATGGTCATAATTTTATACTTCCTTCTAAAAAACATCTGGCTATAAAACTTTTAATCATACTCCTCAAATCCAATGTTCACCAAGTATGAAATACAAAGGATAAGTAACCCACACAGGCTAGTAGAAGAGGAAGTCAACTTCTTTAAATACTTTAGGATTTGGATGTTCTACCTCTCTGGAAAGTTCTCAAATGGAAACTCAACCCCCATTCTCTGTCCTAGATAGATTTAAAGTGAAGATGGAGTCTTTATGCAAAGCACACTGAAGACATCCATGGCATATTGGTTCTTCTAAAATCAGAATTCATTGTTGTTTCTTTCTTACTGACTTAGAGAAATAAATAGATCAGTCATCAATCTGGCAACTGATTTTTTTTGTTTTTTTGTTTTTCAAGACAGGGTTTCTCTGTAGCTTTAGAGCCTGTCCTGGAACTAGCTCTTGTAGACCAGGCTGGCTTCGAACTCACAGAGATCCACCTGCATCTACCTCCCGAGTGCTGGGATTAAAGGCGTGCGCCATCACTGCCTGGCAACCTAGACCATCTTTAACGACTATTTTTGAGATATTCTATGCATGGAAGATTATTAGAGTGGAAAACATCAAAGAGTTTTAAATGGTCCTCAGGAGAAAATGCAACAGTTGGGGGGACTATTCCTTAACTCAGCTTGCTACATTTAAGAAGGGTCTAACTTAAAAAGAGACAGATTACCATAAACGATGGGCTGTGTCTCTGTAGCTTGTTCCTCTTCTTTTCTCAATGACTCTGAAGCATCTAATTTATCCACCTAGAGAAAAAGAAATCATGTTAGTTAGAACCTCAAAAGCATTACAAACTTAGGTTTATGGCAGAGAGTGGAAAAGCCTTAGTATGTTAAATTCTGTCAAAATAAAACAGACTGGCAAGAACATTCTCAGACCCCATCAAATTCAATGGCAATATTCATACTTCAGTAAGGGTGGTTTTCAGCACTGTCGTTAAAACCCCTCAGGCAGGAGGGGTTTATAAATGCATTAAGAGCTCACACCAGGCTAAGACTGGACATGCTGGGATGCAGCCTGAGCAAGGGAGGAAGTGAGAAGGAAGTGTACACACTATCAGAGGTAACAAGAACTCATGAACTATCAAGACTTCCTTTCCCCAAGTGAATAGGTTTGCAAAAAAGTGAATTGAGTCTAATGGCTAGATTAAGTACTTGAGCAGGATAAGCTTCTCTGCCAACTGTGCATAGCTCCTGCTGAGGTTTATATTTTATAGGCTGAGAAGTCTCAAGGAGCTCCATTTTCAATCTGACTGTATAAGACCATTTTCCTTAGTTGTCTGAGACAAAATGCAAAGATTAATGGTACATGTCTTTAAGAAGTAACTAGGATTGCCTGACCTGGCTCTTTTAATGAAGCCAAAAAAATAAATGGCTTCTGTATACTAGCTAATCAAAGCAGCCAATATCAGATAATATCAGTCTCAGTGTACGACTGAAGGGCAGGATGGCTATTACCCAGCTAGGTGGGGGCTTCGCAAACCACTTTTTCATCCATTGGATTTCCTTCTCTAGAAAATGGGGCTGAAAGAAGCTGGAAGTTCTCTGTGGGGCTAATATAATTTCATTCTGTAAGTCTGGGACACACACTGAGAAAAATACCAGGATTCTGGCCTTATAGAATCCTCTGACCACATACTTCGATTGCCTTTACACTAGCCTATAATTATATTTCAAACTATATTTAAAAGTTGGCATCTGAACCAGTTTTTCTCTACAACTAAATTTCAAATCTCAGTGTTCTATGTACTGCTTTTAAGGCCAAAAGTGTGGTAAGATTGTGAGTGCAGAGAGGAACCGCAGATATTCTTCCAAAACAATGTGGAGAGGTGAGGTGGAGGAGGCACATGAGTAGACATGTAGATCCGTGAAACAGTTGTGAAAACTAGATCTTTTTAAAATGCTAAAGCAGACCCCATGTTCTAGTGGAAATTTAAAATAGTATCTGTGAGTATACACACAGGCACAGAGGGTTAGGACAGTATTTTTTGTAATTGTAAAAATTACATGTACTTATTTGGGGGCAGGGGATGACAAACAGGTGCCATGGTGTGCATGAAGAGGGTGTAGGGGCAATTTGCAGAAGTCAGTTCTCTCATTCTATCATGTGGGTCCTAGGGACAGAATCAAGCATCACTCAGGCTTGACAGCCAAGTGCCTGTCCCAGCTGAAACAGCTCAAGACAATGTTTTAGACTTACTCTAATTGCTACATGTTAAAAGCAATCTGGGTCTAACCCAGTCTTGTTAAAGGACTTCTAAGAAGCAAGCTTCAGTAGTTTGTCTACCTTAGGAAAATGGGTTTGCTTTGTTTTGTTTCAAGGTTTGTGGGTTTTTTTTTTTTTGCAGGGGAGGAGAAAGAGTTTCACTGTGTATCCCTTTTGTGAATGTGATCTTTAAGTCAGTTTTTTTTTTTTTACTTTTAGTACTGGTTTAAGTCAGCATGTGGTGGTGGTTTGCTTTCATATACTATTTTCTTATTTTATAATGTTACAAATTATCCTACTATCAAATTAAAGACTACCATGGAATGTAAAGATCATGTGAAGTACCCATTATTTGGCATCCAAATTTACAAGAAAAATTATTCATCTGTAGAATTTAAGAACAGCTATGCCATCAAGGTCATTTGGAGTTTGCTAACCTAGCTAATATGTGAGGCTAGTCTACAAAAGCTATACAGGAAACATGGACACCTGCATATAAATAAATTCTAAGAAAAAGAGGAAAAATGAAACCAAAAAACCCAGCACTGCATAATACATCTCCAGACTTTCAATGAAAAAAAACTTAAGTAAACAGACACATATAAAAGTTAATGTCTGATTAAATGTTGAACACATGTCTGCTAGAGAAACACATGGGAGATTAAAAGAGCCAGCATTATCCAATTGCCCAGTCATTGACATAGGCAGGGAGGGAGGAGGAAAAACACAAATCCCAGAGAAGAAACACCAACATAAGCAAAAATGTTGATGTTTATATAATAAGACAGCCTCTGGCACAGGAACATCCAATTTTTATTTAATAGCCCAATTTAGATTGCACAAAAAGAAAAACCAGAGAAGGCTTTTATGAACATAAGCTTTTGTTAAGAGCTGTAACAAAAGTTTCTGATCTTCAGATTGAAGAAGAAAAATTAAACAATTATGTCACTGAAATCAGTTCCATTGGTAATATTGGAAATCCACTAAAATGCAAAAGGCTTTTCCACAAAGACTGCAATATGCTGCAGAGTAAAGTCAACATGCAGTCAGTTATTTCGGTGTATGTGTGCATGAAAAAAAGGCAAAAGTACTGAAGCAAGAAGTGAGATCTGAAGATGACTGGTGCCATACAGGCTCTCAAGAAACACACACAGCCCACAGCAATGCTCTATGTTTCGGAGTAGTATGATGTAATTGCAATGACTTGTACATGCTTGATTTAAAACAACGCATAACACTACAGTTCAATTACCCATTTTTCACACACACGCTTTCTAACTGCCTTGCTTACTAGCTGCTGAAGGGTCTCACACACAATGCATTTTACTCAGGTTTGCCCTAAGTTCCAGTGGTGACTCCAGTCTGATGAACAGAATCCCAAAGCATTGGACCCACCCAAGTTCATTTAAATTTAACACTCCTTTACTTCCCCACCCCTCCCTAGCCATAATTTTACACCAGGCTTAAGTTTTAAAGTTTGTTTTGTTTATACTGGGATGGAGACAAGCCAATGAAGAAAGCAGCAACCAAATGGTGCCTAAATTTGGCATTCTTGGATATTGAGCCAACTAATCAACAAGACAGCAAATTTTAGGTAGTTTCTAAGGCATGCCTTCTTACAGATAGGTGTTAATATTGCCTTGTTATAAATATTAACAATCCATGTTGCTTAGCAACAGTTACAGCAAGCTTGGCTCTCTCATGATTGAAAAGATTTTGGTTCCTCTTAAAAATGGACTAGCACCATGAGAACTGGACACCTGGAGAAACATGAGGAAAGTCTCTTCTGAAGCAGCTAGTATCTCTTGTATCTACTTTCAGCAAAAAAAAAAATTAGTAAGAATCAAGAGATCAGAAACTGGATCACAGTCCTTCAATACCACAAAAACCCCAGAAAACAAACAAACAAAAAAGCCCCACAGAACTCCAAAAGCCTCTTAGGGCATGTACATACAGATATAAATTCAACAACTGTCAGGCAAGCTCACAAAATAAAAAAGAAGATGTTTTAATTTATTTCAAATATTAAGAGAGTCCTACTACGGTCCAGATACCCTGATAGTTTGGAATTAATATTGAAACTCACCATGCTCAGTTTTAATAATATATTAAAGAGAGACTGTGAACCAACTACTGATTAGCCTCCTGCCCTTCCTAAAGCCTATTAGCCGATTAGTAGCAAACATCTACTAATGTCCTACAGCTCTATTATAGTTATGTTTCAAGGGACTTGCAGAGGCTTAGTGAAAATTTATTGGGGGGAAAGCAGCAGCAGCAGTGTAGAAAAGGAAGGAAAAAAATCATGCAAATTCCTTAGACTTAGTCCTCCAGACTTAAAGATGGAAAAGAATCAACTTTCACCTTTTCCTTTATTGCATCAACCTGCAAAGGAATTCAGAAGGTGCAGCTTAGAAAAAAAATCAAATTCCATATTGAGCATAAAAAGGTAGAATCAGCAACAAAGGTTCAAGGGAGAAACACGTACCCACTAAAAAAGGTAGGAGCGAAGTGGAAGTAAAGGGCATACGGAAGCAAAATTGAGAATCCCTTTTAACTTCAAAGCTCACTGCAGAAGTATTTATGCTAAGTCAGTGTGAAAGGAAGCAGTTTAATGGCTAGTAACGGACAGCACTTGGGTTAACAGCAGCCAAGTCTCAAAAGGTGGTATTATGCATAAGAAAAGAAGCTCGTCTCCCCTATGGCTAAGCTGTGGTAACTGTTTAATCACACTGAACTTACATATAAAATATTACTCCTTAAAAAAAAATCTAGGTGCAATATGAGATATGTGATCCCCTAAGGAAAATTTCTCTATACTGAGGGCGTTAGTGGTGTTTCCCCGCTTGTATTCGGACACTCTGAAGAGATCAGAAGTGAGACTTCAATTTTTTTTTGTTTTTTTTTTTGTTTTGTTTTTCAAGACAGGGTTTCTCTGTGGTTTTGGAGCCTGTCCTGGAACTAGCTCTTGTAGACCAGGCTGGTCTCGAACTCACAGAGATCCGCCTGCCTCTGCCTCCCAAGTGCTGGTGAGACTTCAATTTTAAGCTTGATTTGCTCTGACAAAATTGATCTTTAAAAATCATTTACATTGTCTACGCATATCTAGTAACTCAGGGCAAGCAAAAACTATTCTAACATCAAAAGGAGATGCTAAAACGAACAGTAAATTTTATAAGGTGGCTGTATCTTCAGTTTATTTAATGTGTATTTAGGAAACATAGTTAACTGAAAATTACCTATGGTTTTTTAAAATTAGGTATCTGATTATCAAAAAATCTGTGATGATTATTAGCAGGCTGTTTATACGATGCAGTTTTCCCATGGGAAACAGGTAAAGACATGAAGTCAGGAAACAAACAAAGGTAATCTATAGAAGTATACATGAAAATCTGGGTTATAGGAGTTAATTTTAAAATGCTATTTTAAAAGATTTCAAACATTAAAACAAAAAGTGCTATTTACTTTAAGAATATAGAGGGTAAACAATGACAAGTTTGAGTTCCCTTCCTAGTCATGGCATCTGTTATCTCTTAAGAAAAATTCCATATAATAAGAACATTTTATGATCAATAATTTCTACTTGAGAAAAAGAATAAAAAATATGCATGTAGAATTGTAAATATCCTCAAAATTACTAGTTCTGAATATACTTCTGACCATCATTACCTTGGTCAAATATTCCTTCATAACCTGGATGAAATAGGGCATGGCGAAATCCATGATATTGTGCCTCCATGCAGTTTCCAGGACGACATCTGGCCTTAAGAGATCATAACAGGTAAAGAGACAAGCCCCAAAGCACTCTCTTTTTTCTTCCTGCAAAAACCACTGTAGGAGTTCTTCAGCCAATTCTGTATCTTTAGATTCAGAGGCATACTGCATTGCGTCCTATTCAGAGGAAACAATGAAGGGCAGAGGTCAACCAATTATGCTGACTTAAACCAGTCCTAAAAGTAAAAACAAACAAACAAACAAACAAACAAAAACCCCACAAACCACTCAAAGACCATATTCACAAAAGGGAACGACACTACCAATTCTCATACCCATGGAACTAACAGCTCGATAACATCACTTGTAAAGATACCATCTGAGTTGCTTAGACAGCCCACCCCCACTTTATCAACCTTGTAAAGGCTGTCTTTCTTGCACAGCTCTACGCTCTGTTTCCAGCGATTGTTGCCTTTGAAGAGATAAGCAGCAATTCTTCTGAATTCAATGAGTTCATGTTTTTCCAAACGCTGAGCAAGTGAGATATTGTCAAAGTTGTCATAAGCATCTATTGATGTTCGCAGAGCCTTAAGAGATGAGACAAAGTCATTCATTCAAAAGTCAACTAAAGGCTTTCAGTTTAACATTTATTTTGCACATCATTTTGATGTAGGCAATTAGATGACAGCATAAAACATAGCAACATAGATTCAAGCATCAAACTACAAAAGTTGTAGCCTATGTTCAGGTGTGAACTTTCTTCATCTACTTCTAAAACAATAAATAAAATCCTCAAATGCACTGTAAATTTTCTAAAGGCACAATTTTCTCCAAGGTTTCCAGTATCGATACTAACTTGAATAACTATGGAACTCAAGGAATATGTAATATGGACAAGAACTTATGCTGTCAGGAAACTATTCATATCATTTAACATGATATTCACTTTTACAGATTTGGCTCTGAACCTAAAGGAAACTCATCGTGAGCCGGATGCCTGAGTCTGAGGCAAGCCTGGACTACCAAGCAAGTTCCAGTCAGGTCAAGAGTAAGTGAAACTAAAAAAGGCAATTACCTTAAAAGACAAATACTAAGATATTATGTAAGAAAAGTAATAATCAGTTAAGTCCACTTAAGAGCAAGTAAGTTTTAAAGACTAACTGAAAGAACCTAGGCACCCACGTGTCTGCTCTTTTATAAACGTAAGGATAACAGGAGCTTTTACTACAGAATCTGTTTAAAGCCAACTTTAAGCCTAATCAGGACCTAATGTCTTAAGTATTTACAAGAATTCATAGGTTTTACCTGGTAATCTTCTTCCGTAATAAAGAGGTTGTTCAGTGATTCATTTACAGACTTGTTGTTGTGGTTCTGGACGGAGCGCAAATATGGTTTCACCAGTGGTAGCTGTTTAACCTTTAAGATAAAGTTTGTTAGAAAGGTAGCCACATTGTAGAAGGTCTAGGGCAACTGTTATCCAAGCACAGCAAAATCTTCACCATGAAGTTTAAAATGGTTACCTTGCTGAAATAATTGACTGCACGAGTGTGATCCAACCGTGGAGACAGCACCATGAGCAAGTCATTTAACAACAGAGGCTTGAATTCTAAGTAGAACTGGATTGCTCTGTAGTAGAGTTCCACATTGGCCACCTAAAGTAGGAGAAACCCATGCATTAAAAGTCAGTTGCTCCCCCAATGAGCTTTCTCCTTCCACAGCCCATACCCGAGGGTACATACCTTCGTGATGATATCTTTGAACTGCCCTTCCTTCCATGCATCAGTGGGATGATTCATCATGGTGATTATGGCATTATCATATTCTTCATACTTGTCATACAGGAACACCAGCTCTGCCCAAAGATGAGCTTGTTCTGCAGCTCTCAGCACCTGCATAAGAAAGACCAGTGGCTTAACATGTAAATCTAACTTCTGCTACCTATCAGCCTAATGAGAAGCATGGTGTTTTAAATTATTAGAGTTGCCTGGCAGTGGTGAAGACTGGTTACCTTAGGAATATTCACTCTTGACCAGAACAACTCCAGGTGTTCCCTCATTTTCTGTGGCTTGAATTTAGAATACAGAATAGCTAGTTCAGTAAACATTCCCATGTGAGCTCGCTCCAGTCCCAAGGCTGCTTCCAACATGGTGATGAGTTCTTCGAAGTATCCACGATCCTAAACAGAGAAATAAGCAATTAGAGGAGAGAACATGTATGCAAAGGTCTCAATTCATATGAAGTCCTGGTGTTTATTACCTGATAGTAGTTGATAAGTTCCTCTAACTCATCTGCATGTACTACAATATGAAGTCCACACATCTGAGCAAGACGGAACTCCTTTCCATCTACACAGGCAAAGCAGACCTAGAATAAACATTTTTCATTATGAGAATTCAAATGTAAATGTAGATGATTATTCCAACTCAACAGTAGAAATACAACTTTCAAACAGAAAACTTAAGTCATCATTCAAACTTGGGTTTAGATTACCTCCTTCCAGGTCCGGGTACTATTAGCTTTTCTAGCACCATCAACTGCTGCCTGATATTCACCAAGGTGAACAAGGGTAGATGCCAAGCGTCCAAAGTTAGAAACATTATTGTACAACAGCTTTGCAGCATCGTACATTTTTTCATCATAGCAACGGTCACCAACCTAGGGACAAAGGCAATCCACGATCAGTAAAATGTAAGTCTCAGCTCAATCCTTCTTTCAAATTCCTATCTTTGCACTGAACACATATACACTCTGTCTCTCTCTAAAATGTTGATTCTTCCAAAGCAACAAAGTTATTCCATCACTGACTAAAGTGTGAAGGTAGTAAGATAATTCAGTTAGAAAAGTGCTTGCTTGCCTTACAAACATCAGGATCAGAGTTTAATACCCACCACCCACATAAAAAGCCAGGTGTGATGGTGTGCTTGTGATTCCAACACCGGCGCAGTGACAGAGCAATCCTTTACACTTGCTGGCCAGCTGGCCTAAACTACTTATTGACACCCAGGCCAACAAGATACTCTGCTTTTTGTTTTGTTTTTAAAGTGGATAGTGCCTGAGAGGTAAAAACAGAGCTTGTCCTCTGGCCTTTGTATGCACCTACATACAAGCATCCCACTAAACACACACACAACACACACACACACACTTAAACAGGAACCCACTTGCTGAATATGAGCGTTATTTGGCCCATTGATGAACTCTTCTAATTCTGCAAGGCGGTTTGTTTTAGCCAGCGCAAATATCAATTCTGTCTCCACATAGGACTCTCGAGCCTTCTTTCGTGCCATCTGCAAATACTTCACCAGTTCTTCCCAGTTTCCTAAATAAACAAATAAGCCATAAATTAGCATCCTTATTTTATATTTCCAACCAAATATGTAAGATCTGCTATTTGTGCCCCCTACATTTTTTTCTTTTTTCTTTTTGAGAGAGTATCATGCTACATTTATGTTTATGCTTGCTGGTTAGCTGGCCTAAATTACTTTACACCCAGGCCAACAAGACACCCTGTCTTTTAGTGGATAGTGCCTGAGAGGTAAAAACAGAGCTTGTCCTCTGGCCTTTACAGTATCTACATACAAGCATCCCACTAAACAAACACACACACATTGATGATGATGATGATGATGATGCCCAGGCTGTCCATGAACTTAAGGCCTCCAGTCTCAGCTTCCCAACTACTACGATGGCATATGCACATCACTTCACCAATTTAACTCCCTTTTCAAAGAAACAGTGCACAGAACAACACATAAAAATGGATATGCCCAAAAGTATAAAAATTCCATTATATGCCTGTATTATTATTGATCCAAAGAATATCTGATACCTTTGCCACACACTTAAAAGTTATATATCAGAGCTCTATCACTATTTTATCAGACTTCAAACTAAAATTAAGCTTCTCCAAAGATCTTTTAAATTCACACAATGCAGTCAGTGTTTAGCTGGATTAAGATGCTGGGCTGAAAGTTTTCACAAGTAATCAAGAAGTATTGAACCTCTATACAATTAAAAGTTAAGATACCCAAATACATGGCTTAGTAATTTTCTGAAGTGTCAAATACATAAAGATTAGAAGTCATACCACTGGTGTTGGCAGCCTGAACAACTTCCATGTAGGATGAAGGATCATCAGCTTTGATGTAAGAATCAATGGCTTCCTTCACCATTCCTTTCTGCAACTGAGCTTTTGCAAGTTGACTCCAAACAGCAGGCTCATTGCAGCGTTCAGCAAACTCATATGCACGATCCAGGTTTCCAATATGTTCAATTAAGACCTGGGCAACATTTTTGAATTGGTGTTACAGTAAAAAGGATCTTACATGTTTAAACTGATAGCATTTTTATGATTATTTATGATTCTACTGTGATAGCAATCTGTATACACCCTAATAGGACAATACATTCTTTACATCAAGAGAAGGCATTGTAGTTATTATATTAATTTATCTAATTTCAAGATCTACCTGAACTGCTGAAGTATTGACATCAAACTTCCGGAAAATAGCAAATGCTTCTTCAAACAGTTCATTGCTGATGGCAATGTTAGCAATATCTGGAGCATCATAATTATCCAGGCGGTTAATATACTCCATAACACGTGTCCGATCAGCCTTAATTGCAGTGAGGATGAGGAGATTTTGCAGATTCCTTTAGAAACCAAGATATTCAACCACAATGTTTAAAAAGCATATCAGTGGCAAGGGATAAACAGTATGGCACTAGAGGGTCATTTGTCTCAGGGGACAGAGTGAGAAGAGGTAAGAGTATTAGGAGAGTAACAGTAACTGCCTCTAATTTATTTTCTGTTCCTTCCCCAAACCAACCGGTCACATTGAAAGACTGAGCAGAAAGTCAGTGCAGTCCTTTGGCAGCGTACCTGTGTTCACTGAATACAGAATTATCAAGTACAATTTTCTCCAGCAGTTCAATGAGTTCATTAGGAAGATCTGCTGTCATAAAAGCCTTCACAGTTACTGACACTTCTTCTGGGTCCTGAGTTTCAGACAAGGCTGTCTGTACAACCTACAGAGGATATATATGGTATAGTTATAAAAACAAAAACAAAAAACCCCAAGGTCTTCTTAACAATATACTGCCTAGTAAAAATAACTTAGATAACTTCTCCTTAGAAAATCTCAAATAGGAGGAAACTACCTCTAATTTACTACTCAATGATTTTTGTACACAAATACACATGACACACATTGTTTCTAATTATGCTACTAACATTAGCAATTACATAATTCTTAATTTCCTCTGATAAAACACTATCTATAATAACACTTATCATTATTACTTAATGGCTTCTTATTTTCAAATCCCAGATGCAGATTATAAAATGAACAACCCTGGTTTTGGCTATTTTCATAAGCCCAAATGCCACAACGATTGCAGGAAGCTTTGTATCTATCTACTTGGGAAGGTGCCTTGGAAATGCTTCCTGGGGTTAGTGGAAAACTCAGAGGTAGTAATCTGCTCTTCAAAATGCTGTACCTACTTGTCTACCAGAATTTAAGAATCATTAAAATAACAAGTAATAATTAGCACTTTAAATCCGAGATTTCAATATCATATAGGTATAAAAACTTCAACTGTGGTTCTTTAGTTAACTTACTATCACTGAATTGGGCACTGTGTGTGCTATTATGTACTATTCCTGTGGTTGTGTGAATGAATGTGTGTAGGAGCGTGTGCATGTATCAAAGGTTGTTACTACCTGTCTTGCCCAGTTACTTCTCCACTTTATTTTTGATAAAAGTCTCTCCTTAAAGCTAGGGCTCATCCATTTGACTGGACTGGCTTACCAGGATGTACCAGAGATCTTCCTATCGACCTACCACAGGGGTTCAATACAGGGGCCCCTAAGCCCAGATTGCATGTGGATGCTAGGGATGTGAACTCACGTCTTCATACTTGCAGATGGAACCATCTCCATGATACTTACTTGGAGATAGGATCATGATACAGTCATAGCTCAAGATGAACTCAAATTCACATTCTTCCTCTCTCAAACAATTAAGTGCTGGGACTTCAGGCATAAGCCGTATTTTCCTCCTCCCCCACAAAAATTACTTGGATTTTCTGTATTTTGTATTATCAATCCTCACTGGGTGCTGACTTACATGAAGACATATTTTAAATATCTTCAATTTAGTCATGTGGTCAGGTAATAATTTGTAGTCAATCCTAATTTATTTTCTTTTAATTAAAGATGATGAATTTAAGATAATTGTTTTAGATTTCACTTTCCTTATATTTTATATATATATATTTTTTTTACATTTACGTAGCAGAATTTTAATGTTCTTTCACTTTTTCTGCTTTCCACTATAGTCCTATATGACTCAGTTGAGTATCTGGGTACATAGTGAAAGGAAAGTATTCCAAGCCAAAAAGAAGAGAAACACTTTTGCCATTTTTACCTGGTCAATTAGTGGTCTTCTGTATGGATTACTTTCCAGTAGCACACTACCCCACAATTCTGGATCTTTTCGACGGACCAGGTAGCGGGAAAGGCTTTTGAAGAGGGAATTCTCATTACAAACCTAATTAAAATAGCAAGAGTTAATGTCAACACAAGAAGTAAAGACTATAGAAGACTGAAAGTTATCTGCAAACTTGCCGACTCTTGGTTCTGTAAGACATCTATTACTTCTATAGAGTCTTGGGAATGCCACAGTCAGATGTACTCACTGAAACTCAACAATAGAAAAAAAGAATTTTTAGGGGCTTTAAAAAAGCATCCCAATACTATATTAGTTTATTTTTTTTTTTTTGAGATGGTGGTTTCATATACCAGAGCTTCAAATTCCTATCAACCCTGTCTCACTTCTCAAATGCTGGAATTACAGACATGCAATACCATACTCAGTTTATTTTCGATGTTCAAACATTAGTATTGTATGACTTTAAGTTATAAGCTTTGTGTTATACTTTAATACAGTGCTGGTTATCTCCAAAGCTTTCTTTTAGTATTTTATTAACTACTTTTACGTACTTACTTTCTATATATTTGCATATAGATATGCAAAACCTTTGAAAGTATGTATGTACATACATAATTTTCTTCGATCTGATCACTGAAGTGATTCTAGAAACAAATATATCTCCAGTATAGAACCTGGTTGCTAATGGCATCCTTTGCTAGAAAGGGTGGGGGTCTCCTGGAAAAATGAGCAACTATAAGCTTGGAAAGTGACAGAGTGATCCTGCTGTATTAATTATCAGGAATGAAGTGCCCCAACAAATCAGGCGACCATCTGAGTCCCAACAGAAGTAACAGTTGTTGTGGAATATTTGTTTAACCACTTAAAAGATGTGCTGCTCTTTTACCTTGCCTGCCTAGGGCACCTGATTAGTCTACTAAAAAGCTGAATGGCCAATAGTAAGGGGAGGAGGTGTAAATGGAGGCTTTAGTTTCCCAGCAGCCCAGACCCAAATATACAGGACACCCCATATCAAGGAGGTATAAGTGGGACTTCAGGGCAAGGTGAGTAAGTAGGAGGAGGATTTAGGCTTAAAAAAAAAAGAAAGAAAAAGAGACCAAGGAGAGGCCAGGGTCCTGGCAGACAGACACAGAGGAAGCAGGAAAGTAGGGCACACAGAATGAAAGGTAAAAAGCCCAGAGGCAAAATGCAGATAAATACAAACAAGTTAAGTTAAAAGAGCTAGTGGGACAAGCCTAAGCTAAGGCTGGGCATTCATAATTGACATTAATAATAAGTTTCTGTTTCTTTATTTAGGAGCTGATTGGCAGCCCAAAGAAAATTCCAACTACAAAGAGCCATGACTATAAAGAGTAAAACAAGAATCTATGAATCCAGGCTGATAAATATGACAGAATTTTTTTTTTCCAGTGCTAGGGATTATACCCAGGGCCTTGCTCATACCAGCCCAGTGTTCAGACAACCAGGAGAAAGGGCTGAAGCTTCACGGAGGCTAAGCAGAGTGAGGGAAGAAAAGGAAATGTGCACAGCCCACAGAGCATGTGTATTTGTTTATAATGTGCTTCTGAATGCAGAAACATGGGACAACCGTGACTTGGGACACATTCTGAGTAGAAATGTATGATCTATATCCAGTCACAGAGAACTTGAGTGCAGCCGAAGAGTTAGGAAGTGATATGGGGAAACTAAAATGAGAAATGCTTTACTTTTGGCCAGGCAGGTAGCTCAGGTGATGCAGTGCTCTCCCAGCATGGCATGAGGGGAAAGGAGATTGACTATACATCTATACAAAATGTACAGAGGTCAGCAAGAATGCTCAGTGTGTAAAGGCACCTGTCACCAAGGCTGATGGATGACCCAAGTCTAGTTCCTAAGAGACAACAGATTCCCACAACTATCCTCTGACCTCTACATACATGTGTACAAAATATAAATATTTTAGTTTAAAAAAATACAGAACAGGCAAATCAACAAGGGTTGAGTGTGGTTTGGCATTTGAGAGAGTCTATGAGAATCGAGAGTATGGAGAAGCTTTACTGAAAAGAGGGTGTCCTTCCTCAATGATGAAGGCCGGGAAAGTGGGAAAGAGTAGTGATTATGTAACACTGCGATACACTGATAGCCACTTAATTGTTCTCTTTACAATGGAAAATTTGGTTATGCATTTTATTTCACCAATAAAATTGAGTTTTAGCAGAGGTATCTGTCATTAAAAAATACATTTCTAAGAACTGATTCAGAATAAAGACTAAAGAGAGAGGATACAATTATGATACTGAACTACACACAAATCTGATAACACTGAAAGAAAACAGATTCTTCAAAGTACCCTATTAATGTCATATTTAATGTCATATTGGTTGTAGCTAGTATCTATGTGAAGATACTTTTTCATTCATAGAAAATAAAGTCCAAAGGGACACAAGTCCACAAGGTATGTAACATAGAAAAAATGCTTATGTTCAGGATGTATGACATATACAAGAACAAGTAAAGTTAATGGGGTTAACACGCCAAATCAGGAATGTATACAGACTTTACATTTTGGGCACTTTTAGATTTACTTCTCTTTCCAATTAAGTTTTAAAAATGCACCTATCTGCCCAGAATTGCTCCATAATACCTAAAAACAGACAGAGACTCAGATTCTCCTAATCAGATATACAATTAACTGAAGAGATACAGCTGCCTCTGCATATGCTCAGCAAACAGTACTTACATTGATGAGTTCCAGGTCACACTGACCACGTTCATAAGCGACACAAGCCAGATGTGGGTCTCTCTTCTCACAATACTTTCCAACAACACGACTGTCATAATAGGGGTTTTCACGAAGAAATCTCTCTGGGTTGTTATTACTGTCGATGTATATTTTAGCTAATGCATTGTGAGTAGCAGGCTCCTCACAGCCCTCATGAATTCTGGCCTCAAGCCAAGGCAGAAGCAGCTTCAATCTAGTGAGAACAACAGAACCCCACACACTATGTTACAGACAGCACAGTCCTCTCATAACTCCAGCATCACCTTATAGGAAAAACCAAAAACAACCCCCCAAAACCATTTCAACCCTGATAGCTAGTGTGTCAGTGTCCCATCAGCTGTCGAGCAGCGTCAACTATTACCACACTCTCCAGACTCATCTCTTGTAATGGTAAAAGCAGTACCACACCTGTTTCTCTTTTCCACTTCAGCCACAAGCTCATCAGTAGAGAATTGACCTCTCACAACAAGAATCAAATTTTTAATGACATCTTCAGAGCAGTCAACATCAAGCAGCCCTCCAATAACCACAGGGAGTCGACTTGGATTAACCTGTATTTGGAAAAAAGAAAATAAAACGTATCATTACATTAATAGGCAAAGCTGAGTTAAAAACTTAAAGCCCAGTTTTCAAAAATTAGCAACAAACTGTGCATCTAAATTTCTAGTCACAAGTCCAACTAAAAGGGCTCACAGTCTAGCAGGCATTGGGAGCACTTGCTCATAGTCTCCCAGGCTTAATTAGCCCACTTAAGAACTGCTCCAAATGCTAAGCACAAAAACAACAACAGCAATGATTACCAAGTGTAAAAAGCTTCAATTACAACAAAACTGCCCAGCTAGAATATCTTAAAGATAAAGTTTCTAAAACCTAAATCTAAAATTGTTACTATAGTGGTTCTATTCTCATGCTTCATATACTGATGCGGATATAAAATTTTAATCAAAGGAAAGACTGCTGGGACAAAAAACACCGAAAGCTACTCTCACAGACCATTCTTAAAAACACCAAGAACAATTCAGAATACTGTACTGATAAGGTTTAAATTATTTAGGTGTAAAAATATTTACCTTCTGGACATAGATCTCTATATATTTTTGGAGATTGTTTCTATATAAATACAGCACCAGGTCATGGACAAAGTCAAACCGATCACAGACGATGATAAGTGGCAACTGATCTGTTAGTTTTGCCTCCTAAAAGTGGGGAGGGGGAAACAAACAAACAAAAAAGCTTCAGTTTTCTGCTTGCACTAAGTAAAATATGAGACTCTTTTCTTTGCTGATGCTCAGAGATTCTTCTGTTAAAAAAAAGAAATGACCCCAGAGCTGAGTATACATCTCCCCATTTCAATACATTTTACTAAGCAAAGCTTAGATTTACAAGCAAAATACCAAGCCCTTCCCACACATCCTTAATAAAAAAAAATTAAGAAATTAAGATTTGTGAGCCACAAGTGAAGCACACAGGCTTTAAAATCACTACATGGGACTTCGTTAATAAATAGCTCAGCTGAATCTGGCAGTTGATTTAGTCACTATCCTCACATTGGTGGCACAAATGTTCACATTTGTTTCAAGCTAATGATTTATTTTCTAGCCCTCCCCAATACCAAGCTATACATCCAGGCTCTAACAATCTACTATAATTAAGTCTATGAAGAGTACTGTGATAATGGCCATGAATTAAAAACAACAAAGAATTTAAAGAAAAGACATCTTTAAATTGTAAACTGCTTTTAGCATTACAAAGATGAAGCTACAGTCCTACTAGAGACTGACAAAGATGTTATAGGCGGGAAAGGGTAAGACCTGTGTGGGGCAGTTACCTGATACATGTCCTGTTATATTCCACAGACATACGGTACAGCACAAAAAACAACAGTTTCCATCAGGAATTCATTTATACACAGTGACACACCCTCAATAAATGATTCCTCTAAAAGTCAACTAAGGAAACAGAAACTAAGCAGGCAAGGACTTTCCCCAATGGTAGCCACTTCTTTTAGAGGTTAGAATAAAATAGTTCTTTTGTCTTTATTTTTCTTTTTCTTTCCTCTAGTATTGGGGATTAGGCTAGAAAAGTGTTCTACCACTGAACAACATCCCCAGACAATAAAATGGATCTTTAGATTAGTCTCTAGCTATCCAATTATAAATTATATGAAGATTAGTCCATGAAACGGTCAGACAATATCAACAAAATTGAAGCTAAATTGAAAAAAAAATGGCTATAAATTTGAAGTCAAAGTTCCACCATAGGCTGTTCACATTAAGGAAAGTCAACATGAGTATTTATTTCAAAAAACACAGCTAACAGCTACTTCAGTCATTTCTAGAAAGGATGTCTGCTTCTATAAATGCAATGTTTCCAGGCCAATTTTCCTTCCTAGATAAATATTTAAAAACTTAGTGTATCACATGAACCTTCTGTGCACATAAAATACAGGGTGCATCTCTTAGTGGAAAGCATGCAAGCAGATCACTTAGCTATTGCATTCTTGACAAGACTGGCAATTCTCCAGTTTCATGCTAACTATACATTGTCAACTATTTACTAAGCTATTAACCATTACACTTGTTAGCAACCATTTTAAGACAAAAACTAGAATTGTGTAAATTCATATAGAGCTTTCCTACAACATGAATATAACAATTATTTGCTGAGTATGTATCAGTCCTCAGCATGAGAAGAGATGTATTTTCTTAAAGAGCAGAGGGTATTACAGCAAAAAGAAAGCAAGACAAAAGGAAAATCTCGGCACATTCTATTGTTTGCCTATGTGATGTGGAGGCCAGAGGACTTCAGGTGTCACTATTCATTTTATTTAAGACAGTCTTTTCACTGGCTTGGAGCTCATCAAGGGATCCACCTTGCCAAAGGTTCCCAGGCACCACATCCAACGTTTTCACTAGGGTTTGGGATCTAACTCAGGCCCTCAAGCTTGCATTGCAAGCACTTTAGCAACCTAGCTAGCTAGCTCCCTAGCTCTGGGAGTTTCTATTTTAGGTCAAGTAACTTAAGAAAAACCCCTCATGACATTTGATCAGAAACCCAAAGGACAAGGAAGAAATCAGAAGGCCTTAGAGAAAAACTGTCTGGGGCAGATACAAAGCTTCTGACAGGCAGGCAAGTTCCAGGAGCAGTAAGTGACCCAGGGAGACTGAGGCCGAGCAAGAGACAAAGCACGTATGGAGAAAGTAAGGTAACAGAGCAAGGAGCTGACCATGGCTCTGAAAATATTTCCACACGACAGTTTCCCCTATCTGCTTAAATGTTAAGGGTTTTTTTTGTTTGTTGATGTTTAAAGTTTTTCAAGACAGGGTCCATGTGTGTAGCCCTGGCAGTCTCGGAACTCGCTCCATACATCAGGTTGGCCTCTAATCACATAGACCTGCCTCTGCCTCCCAAGTGCTGGGATTAAAGGTGTGCGCCACCACTGTCTGGCTAAATGTTGTTTGTTAAACTTGAGGATGTCATACTTAAGTTGTAATAGTTAAGTTTAGTTCTGTTTTAACGTAAAAATAACTCAAACATTATCTCCCAAGGTCGAAGAGAAATTAAAAGAGGAGTGTAATTACAAAAAGAAATTTGACTAAGAATCTAATAATATTAAAAACAAAAAACAAAACCCAGAAATCGTGATGATACTCAAGAGGAAGTAAGCTTTGTCCTGGAGATGGTGTGGGTATACTAGAGCAGATCAACAGCAGACAACTCCTTGCATTTGGGAACCTAGAAAGTTTGACTTTCAGCATTATCATGCTAGCTAGGCTCCCCAGACTGATGCACGTCGTTCAGCACCTATAGTCTTAAGCATTCTGGAGGATGAGCAAACATGACTATAAACACAAGGCCAGACGAGACACTGCAAAGTGAGACTACAGCTCAAAAAAAATTGGAAGCTCAGAGGGTACAGGTGTTTGTTGCCAATAGTGACAATCAGAGTTTGATCCCTGGAACTCACATGACAGAAGCAAGAAACTAGCTCTTAATACACATCCCTCTACCCACACAAAAAATTTTAAAGGCAATAGTAATTAAAAAGACAAAAACATCTGGGCCTTACCAATAGAAAAGAAGAGAAGAGAAAGGAAAGGAAAGGGAAGAAGGGAAGGGAAGGGGAGGGGAGGAGAGGGGAGGGGAGGAGAGAAGAGGAGGGGAGGGGAGGGGAGGGGAGGGGAGGGGAGGGGAGGGGAGGGGAGGGGAGGGGAGGGGAGAGGAGAGGAGAGGAGAGGAGAGGAGAGGAGAGGAGAGGAGAGGAGAGGAGAGGAGAGGAGAGGAGAGGAGAGGAGAGGGAATCAAAGCATTCTAAGAACTGGGAGTTGGGATGATTACCTTCTCCCCCCATTTTGAGATGAAGTCTCACTATGTAGACCAGGCTGGCCTTGAACTCAGAGAGAGAACTGCCTCCCTCTGCCTCCCAAATGCTGACCTGTGTGTCACCAGACAGGGAAAGATCTAAGTATTCTAAAATGTATCAAAAACAACTTTTAAAAACATTTTTCTTAAACTGGGCATAGTGTGCACCTTTAATCCCAGCACTTGGGAGACAGAAGCAGGCGGATCTTTGCGAGTTCGAGTTTAGACCGGTCTATGTACATAGTGAGCTCCATGATAGTCAGGGCTACACAGTGAGACCTTGTCTTAGGAAAAAAAAAATTTCTTTTGAAAATTAAAAAAAAGGAAATTCTTTGAAACTGAAACTGTTTTTCCTTCTTACTAACTTACTAATTTCCTTCCTTATTTCTTAAGAAACCACAGAGTTTTAGATTTGAAGCTCAGAAAAAAAAAAATAACCCAGCATAGAGTTTGAGAATGCTAAGAGTTTCTTTCAAATGTAAGGAAAACATTTTCAAGCATAGCTGAACCCTTGAAGAACTGCTGACCCTCAATCATCCAGAAGAATGTTGCTCAAACCTACCTTGAGAAAGTTCTTAACTCGCTCAGGATCATAGCAGTTGCTTTCTCTGCAGATTCTTTCCACTTCTTTGATCTGCCCAGTCTTGCAAGCCGCCTGAATGTATTTAAAGTGCACATCTGGGTCCTGACTAAAGTTAACAATGGACCCCAGAAAATAAAAGAGACCTTAAAGAAACAAAAACAATGAATTAAATGACATAAGCACACTCTCTCTTCTTATTTGTTTGAGACGAGGTCTCACTGCGCAACCCTGAGCAGCCTACTTTGTTTTCTGAGGAACTCTAGAGGCTGTCCTAGACTGTGCTGGATTCTGCTGTGTAAACCAGGCTGATCTCGAACTCACTATGATACTCCTGCCTCTGACTCCAAAGTGCTGAGATTAAAGACGTGTGCCACCAAGCCTGGCTACATGGACATTTTTGAGAACAACAAAACTAAAAATTATTTAAGCAATTAGAAGCCATTGCTATGGTAAATGTCCCTAATATAAGTTGGCGATTTTAGAAGTTGAGTAAGAATACAAATTAATTCAGAAACCAGTTCAATAAAACAGACCTAAGTTTCACACCCTACAAAACAGAAAATTCTGTTTAAAAGTGTTTTTCTGTTTAGTTCCTTGGGAGGACATTGGAAAGACTGAGTTCAGGCTGTCCTTGAATCTGTGACCCTCGTCCCTCATGCTACTGAGTGCTGAAATACAGGCAAGTGGCCCTAAAGTTTTCAAATAGCAAGAGATCAATAGTAAAGCGACCACTACATTCTATACGAGATTTTAAATGAAGTATTATAAACCAGTGCTTTTCCACATACAAGAGAAGACATGGAAAACAATTTCAAAGGAATAAAGTATAGTGCTGCTCAGAACTTCTGCAAGGATGACAGTTACTCTCACCTAGACTGTCTGCTTCAGCCACTTAACCTCCCGTGGCTCACCTCAAGTTCAGCTAGACTGACTACACATGGCTATAGCTACTTTGCGAAACAGTAAACTCAACATAGTCTTAGCACACCAATATTAAGGTAACTTAACAGAATCTAGCTCTTCTACCTAGAGTACTCATACTACAAAAGACAGAGAAAAGGTTAGGGAGGGACCAGAGTTCAGCTAATGATCCTAAGAGCCACCTAATACAGTGGTTAGATAAGTACAACTGCCAGAACTGATGTTACTGTGCAGTACCAACCCAGAGAAGCACTGCTGGGTTAATGAGGCACAAAATGCCCTTAAGAGAACTGCTATTACAAGAGGCAGACTACAAATGCGATATCATTATAACTCGTCATCAGCATTTTCATTTTACACAACATAAGACAATGCATATTTATCCAAAATTCTGCCCTTCATTTATAAAATATCCAAACAGATGGTCTTCTACACTGTATATCCATAGGATCTCATGTCCCATAAAATAAAGTTTTTTAGAAAGACAGTTTCCAGCCGGGCGATGGTGGCACACGCCTTTAATCCCAGCACTCAGGAGGCAGAGGCAGGCGGATCTCTGTGAGTTCGAGACCAGCCTGGTCTACAGAGCTAGTTCTAGGACAGGCTCCAAAGCCACAGAGAAACCCTGTCTCGAAAAACCAAAAAAAAAAAAAAAAAAGACAGTTTCCAACAGCTTGATTATGTCTCTCTTGACTACCAATTCTTACATTCCTATTACCTTCAAAACTCTTGAATGATTCAAAGAGTTCAATCAGAGACTGAGTTGATAGTTGTTCATGATACTTAGAAGCCACTTGAACACAGATCTGTAGATTTTGACGAATATTAGCAGACAGCATGGCTCTGAGACATTCTAGGGAGTCTTCAACGGATAAGGATCCAAAGTAATTCACTAACCACTAGAAGGGAAAAAATTTAATTAATAATTTACTATCATCCAGTGTCAACATACTACTCAATCACAACTAACAAATAAGAAACAAAATACCTCCGGGTTAAGAAGATGGGTATGAACAACTGCTCTTTTTATATCATACAAATCGGTGAAGTGTTCTAATGCACGCTGAAGTAGGCCTGCCTTTTCACACAGCTGGGCGATATGAGCCCGGTCATAGTGGGTGAACATCTGATTCCCCAGAATAGCATCTGCAACCTAGAAAACCACAGAGAGGATAAGCTGGTCTCACCTGTTTTACAACAGCATACACAACACCCAGAAAACACATTAAGGTTCAATACTGAATGGACAAAACAAAGTATCAAAGAATGTTTGCTAAATTTTTTTTAAAAATAAGAATAAACACCTCAGCCTGGCAGTGGTGGCATATAACTTTAATCCCAGCACTCGGGAGGCAGAGGCAGGCAGAACTCTGTGAGTTCGAGGCCAGCCTGGTCTACAGAGTGAGTTTCAGGACAGGCTCCAAAGCTACAGAGAAACCCTGTCTTGAAAAACAAAAAAGAATAAACATCTCAGTCTCTGACTAACTGTACAACAGTCACAAGAACAGGGCTGGAAGCACGACCAGAGCATGACAGCTGTCCTGCTAGCCTATGTCAACCTGGGAAGAGGGAACCGCAATTTTTAAAATGGCTCTAACAGATTGCTTATAGGCATATCTGCAGGGTGTTTTATTGACTAATGACAGGGATGGGGAAAGCCCTATCAGGAACAGTGTCATCCTTGGACAAGTGGTCCTGGGTTACAATAGAAAGCAGGTTAAACAACCCAATAAGCAGTGTTCCTTCATGACCTCTGCTTCAATTTCTGCCTCTAGGTTCCTGCCCTGAATTCTCAGTGATGGAGTGAAGAGTTTAAGATGAAATAAACCCTTTCTTCCCAAAGTTGCTTTGGTCAGTGTTTCATCACAGAAGCAGAAACCCTAAGACAAGAACACATACTTGAGGTGCGTGCATAAGGTTCATCTCAAGCAATCGTGTCTGTAAAGGACCTTCGGAGGGGCGATTGTTCTTCAAAGCGTCAAGTAAGAAGGCAGTACATTGCTGGATTAGATTGTATTCCATAAAGACATCCACAATCTATTAAAAGAGAAAAAAAAAAACACACACAGATATAAGATACTATTGAAGGGGGAAAGGGGGTAGGACCAAGGAGCGTGATCAGTTTGGGGGGGTAATATGAACAAACTACAATGTGCATGATGAAAATAATCATGCTAAAACTCATTTTTTACATTAATAAAAATTTTAAAATTTCCAACATATTATTGATAACATGCACACAAATTAACATCATCTTTTTATGTATAAAAATGTAAAGTATTAAGTACAAGGTTTACTTATTTCTAAGTATTTTGAAATTTACTTATTTTATAGGTTTATCACATATATTCATATGTGATTTGGGTTTCTGCATGTATGTATGTATGTGTATCATATGCACGTCTGGTGCTCAGAGTTGTTTCCTGACTGCCATATACAGGCCACAGCACACATGTGTTTGCATTAACAGACACAAAATAGTAAATATTTAGAAAATCTATTCTTCTGCAATACGTTTTGTCCTTGTGAAAGTGAGATTCTCCACAAGCTCCATCTGGATGAACTGCAGTCTTCCAGTGCCATTACCTGTGTGATATCAGCAAGCGGCTCTTCGTCCTGAACTAGCATCTGAGCAAACTGCTGTCCCTGATCGGGACTGATGCGCATTACGTTTCTCAGGAGAAAGATCCAGTCTGGAGTATAACCAACCTACAAACAGACAGACTTCAGTCATGCCTCAGTTTCATTTTTAAAGCCTTTTCCATAATAAAACATTATTAACAGAGAACTACTAATGAGCATAAAACATTATAATTTACACATCCAATAAGACCTTTACAATGACATATTTGTCTAGATTATACAACTATATTACTTCTCGTCAGCAATGACCATTCCAAACACTATACTAGCACATGTTTAACACGCCTCTGCTATCTTAGAACTGTACTTGCTTTCATGCTAAAATTTACACCAGGTATGGACTCTACATATAACAGTTAAAGAATTTATTATGCTTTTCCAAGTAGGTCAAAGTTTTAAGGAAATTAACCAATAAAAATGAAGCAACTTAAGGCTAATTTCTCGGTTTTTTTCTTTTTTTTAAAAAAATATTTGGTGTTGATAATTTGTTCCACTGAACTCACTTTTTTAGCATATAAAACAATCTTCTGAACTTGACCTGTCTCTGCAAAGCACTGGATGACTTTATTCGGGACATTGGCCCTGAGGTACACACTAAGTGCCAACGTTGGGTCCACAGACTTTACAAGATCACCCAGTTCTTCAGAACATTCCAGCTGTCCAAAAGAAAAAGAATTTGGTTAGTGATCATTAAATGTTTTATAAACGAGTAGTTGATACTACTTCCCTATTAGTATATAGAAAATTCTTACTCCTTTTCTAAAAATATAAATATGCAAATATGCAGGGTTCGTGGTTGTTGAACTCTTGATACTGTTCTCACACTCATGGTTCTGTATAATTCTCCAGATCCCTCCTTAAATAGGGATAGACAGCCACTGAGACTTTAGTAATTTCCCACGACCTTGTTGAGAACATACCTTTCCTTTACCCACAGAATTTTATGAATCTAACTAATAAGACTCAAATATAACAGTCATGTCTTCAATTTCTCAAAAATAACGTCACTGGTTTTTCTATTGGTGTGTGTGCCGGTGGAGATCGGAAGAGGAGTATCAGACCCCCTGGAGCTGTCGTTTGAGGTGGTTGTGAGCCATAATGCATGAGTGCTAGAAACTGAACTCATGTCCTCAGGAAGAGCTTAATATATGCTATGAACCACTAAGCTATTTCTTTAGACCCCCAGATAATACAACTGTTAATGTAATATTGTCAACTTAAACCAACAATGTCAGTTAGCCTGTAATGCTAACGCTCGGGAAGCTAAGGCAGGACCTGTCTGTGCCCCACATAGAGACAGTGTCTCTAAATAAGTAAATTAATTAATTTTAGAAACTGAGCTAAATGACTGTTACTTACATAAGAATGATTCTAAAACTCTAAGGATAATTTTTAAACTAGTATATAATCTTTACATTAAACTCTAAGGATAATTTCTAAACTAGTATATAACATTTACATTTCAAGCACCTAAGATCCATCTTTTATCTTTAATTTTAGGGTTTGAGATGGTAGGTGGACACTAAACTTACAAAGTCAAACATACAAAATTTTAAATTTTTCTAGTTAGTATACAGCAAGTTAGCTTCTTAAAATTTCTGCTTTGAGGTCAGGTAGTGGTGGCACACACCTTTAATCTCAGCACTCAGGAGGCAGAGGCAGGTGGCGCTCTGTGAGTTCCAGGACAGTCAGAGCTGTTATACATGGAGAAGCCCTGTCTCCAATCGCACGCGCGCACACACACACACACACACACACACACACACACACACAAAACTTAGCACACAAAACTTAGCATAAGTTTCTATTTTCCCCACTTTTTTTTTTTTTTTGCAGTTTTGGGAAGTGAACCTACTAGGGCCTTGCAGATCCCAAATAAGTCGGTCCTCTACCATCAACACACAGCTCCAGTCCAACTTTCTACTTTATTCTATATATACACACATGAATGCCAGAGACTATGAAGGTCAGGCTATCAGATTCCCCTGGAAATTACAGGCAGCTATGAGCTGCCTGGCATTTGTGCTGGGAATTTCACTTGATCCTCTGCAAAAGCAGTTATGTACTCGAAACTACTGAGCCATCTCTCAAGCCCCGATGGGAATTTTTAAAAGAGAGTAGCCCTTATAATTCAGCATTCAAAGAAGTTCTATAAATCTACACATCTTAACTGAACATGCTAATGCTAACTAATGATTAATGAACTATTTTTTACTACAAATGAGTTGCATCTGATTACCAACAAAAGGTAATGATATTTTAAAAAAATAATTCCCTATTGCATAGTTAAACTCAGTTATCTGTGCTGTTCCCATTATGTTATTTTATGCCATTAAAACAGTTCTCAAATATGTGTTAGTTATTCTTTAGTAGAGAATATGTGGCCAAACCTCTCAAGTCTGAAGTACTACCGTCTAGTATTCTGTAAGTACTACCAAACCTCTCAAGTCTGAAGTACTACCGTCTAGTATTCTGTAAGTACTACCAAACCTCTCAAGTCTGAAGTACTACCGCCTAGTATTCTGTAAGTACTACCAAACCTCTCAAGTCTGAAGTACTACCGCCTAGTATTCTGTAAGTACTACCCTCTAGTATTCTGACAAGACTAGCAGAAGACAGGTTAAGAAACATGAACTTAGACTCCAGAATTTACCAACACTGTCAATACACACTAATGTTGAAAAGTTTGATATCTTTGTAAGGAATTCACTGCAAGATTGCTACAAGCTGGGTGGTTTAATCCCAGCACTCGGGAGGCAGAAGCAAGCGGAACTCTGTGAGTTTGAGGCCAACCTGGTCTACAAGAGCTAGTTCCAGGACAGGCATAAAAGCTTCAGAGAAACCTTGTCTTGAAAAAAACAAAAACAAAACAAAAAACAAAAACTACAAGAGTGTTATATCAGTTCTTGATAAAGGCATGAAACATAGTAACTCAATATTGTTACTTTAAGTAGGAAAGCTTTGTGTAACTCTATAGAAATAATGATAAATTGTTTAAAAGCTGTTTGTTGCCCTCTAAATGATATTTATTCCTTGCTTTTCAGTCAATCTTCTACATTAAAAAAAAGTGCTTTGCCAGACAATAGTATCCCACACCTTTAATCCCAGCATTCAGGAGACAGAGGCAGGCAGATCTCTGAATTTGAGCCCAGCCAGGTCTACAGAGCGAGTTCCAGAACAGCCAGAGCTACACAGAGAAACCTTGCTCTGCAAAACGATATAAAGTATGGGCTGAATGAACATAAAACACAAAGAAATTCTACAGTACAGAAAGCTAGTAAATATATTTTACAAAAGGCTTCTATATTTGAAACCTTTTAAATACTTTTTCATGTAATACCACTTAGTTTTTTATGAAATCACTGTCAGACACTACCTCACTACATCAAATACAGCCAGTGCGGCTATCTCATAAACACATTTTATATAACATGTTCTCCCTGAATACCCAAGTATATTTACTACATGTTGATGACAGTTTATAAATTCTTACAGAGAGAGACAGAGGGGACAGAGAGAGAGCAGAACTGCTAGGCATGCATGTCAAGTGTGGAGTGTGAAAGATTCACATGCCAGGCAATGTCAGATACACTGACAAATACGCCTGCACAAGGAAGCAAGCAGATGGAAAATTCTCCAAGGCTAAAAGGCTAGGAGTTTTAACTACCAAGCAATACTCCTGAGTCAAATTTTAAAGTGGCAAGGTGTCTTCTCATTCTATTTCCACAAACATTTAACAAATAACAGATGAAGATATTCGGATAGAAACTAATCATTTTAACTTGTTAGCACAGAACTTAATCAAAGGAAAAGTGTAACAATATAAAGTACCTTATCTTCTTTCAACCACTTCTCCAAAAGTTGTTTCCGCCCTTGCTGAAGTACAGGTCTACACAATTCTAAGGATTCATATTTGTTTAGCTGGCCCTGGTCCAAAAGGATTCCAAAGTACTGAAGTAGAGGTGAAGTTTGACCTGGCTGAGCTGGGACACTCTGGAATCGACGGATGGTGTCTGGAGTACGAAGGATTCCCTTTAAGAAGAAATATTAAAAATTCCTCAGTGGCTGAGTCACACTACTAACCGTACAGGTCTCTGATCAATCTGGAGTGCATGGTTGACCCATGAACTCCACATTCCAAATATTCACCACATAGTGCAGATTCAATAAATGTCTGTCACACCTCTGGCTCAATGTCACAAAATTATTAAAAATCAGAAAATGACAAGGTAAATAATTATGCCAATGTATGAAACAATAAGTACAAAGAGTCCTCCCCAGGGAAGAGCACATCAATTGGTTACCTACTATCTAACGGTCAGCCCTGAAAACATGTACCTATAATTAGGATCACAGACGAGGCAGGTTGGATTTGTGTTTAGGAACATGTTCATACACATATAGGTATGTGACAACAGCTAATGAAGAGGCGAATGTAAAAGAGAGCAAGAGACATATGGGATTCTTGGAGGGAGGAAAGGGAAGGGGAATATGGTATAATTGATTTTAATTTCAAAAATTAAAAAAACTATAAAAAGAAAAGGATAATCATGAAATGGTAACTGGTAGTCATTAAATCAAGTTCAATTAAGTACAAATTTTATAATTAACACTGGTTGGGAATGCAAGGTTTAAATTCAGTTTAACATAAACCAATGTAAATTCTTACAGGAATAAATTCAGCTCATTTTCTGACAACTCTAGAGACCAAAAATTCAAGAGCATCTGTTTAGTGATTAACTTTCCAAATTAAAATAGCTAGCGATCATTTATGAGGTCAAACAGTGTAACTGGACATGGTTGCACCTATATCTACCGTAGGTCTTTATCTACATATTTTTTCTAAGATTCTGGGGTTTTAAACAACAACTCTAGAGACACTGAGAATTAGTTGTCATATTCTATTAAAGGAAAAATATAACTGGAAAGTGGCTAGTTACTCTTACAAAGCTGGTTCCTCTTCTAGAAGTATCATAGCAACTTCAGTTTCCTATTTACCTTTGGTGCATTAGCGGCCACCTTTGCAGCCTCTGAGTAGTTTCCCTGGGCGAAAAGAGCATTAAATTTCCGGGCAAAGAGTTCTTCAGCACCAGCTAAGTTGTTCCGCACAGCCATTCTAAGGGCCAAATCAGGATTTTGTAGGACATTGGTGATGTAAGGAATTATGTTTTCTTCTTCTACACAAACTGACAGAACCTGCAATTTAACAATTAGAGAACTGTTACACTGTGTTAAATCTTTTTAGATTACATCACAAAGGTAATCAATTACTTTTGTGAAATTTTGACACTTGCTTGTTTTGCCACCATGATTTCTAGAACCTCCACTATCAATGCTTACAGTGTATGGTAAAATTACAGCAGGAGCTTAGGTTAACACAGCACAACAGCAGAAAGAAGGAAGCACCCCTGGCTCCACAGCTCCTGATTATCAAGTCACCCTAACAGACTTATTCTTGATTTTTTTTTCCATGAGAGACACATACAAACTGAACTACTTAATTTTCAAAGATCACCTTTTGGTGCTGCTAGAGATACAATTAAACAAAGATAAGGCCCTTTCTTAAGGAAGACTGATGACAAAAACATCAACCAACTTCAATTCAGCACAGCAAAAATGTTACAAAGACAGGTAATTTCAGGTCAGGGATGCAAAGCAGCTGAGCCTAGAGCTGAGGTGAGAGACAGAATTGTCTCATGATAAACACGCCACTTTTCAAAGACTGATTAATGGATACCACCAGGTACCCATGTGGTACACAGACATACATGCAGATAAAATATCCGGACATATAAAATAACAAAAACTAAATAATGACTCATGCCATTTATTAGACCTAGAAATAAAGATCAAGGTAAATATAATTAAGTCATTGCAAAAACAAATTAGATAACAAGATTATATCTTATTATTATTTTATGTTTTTTGAAACAGGTTCTAATTATATAGCCTTAGCTGCCTCCAAATCACAGAAATCCTTTGCCTCATTCTTCCAAGTAGGACGATTAAAGGCATGCACCCCATGCCAGATTCTATATAACAATCTTTCAAATTATATTTATTTAGCAGGTGTTATGTGTGTATCCATGCATACATATATATATATACACACGCACACCTTAATTAATTTTATTAGCTTTAATCTCCTCCTTGGACAGGAGGCGCCTAAACTTATACCTGCTATTTTATGTCCTGTGACTTTATCTCATTTGTCTTCTTTGCCTCCCCTCCATGATGTACTCTTTTCTGATATCCAAAATTATCTTTCGAAAAACAAAAAACAAAAACAAAAAACCCCAATAATGATAGCATGTTACTTAGATGCATAAGTTAAAGGTTGTCTTACTTACTTGTCCCTTTCTGTTGACTCCTATTATTCCAGCTGTGGCTTCATGAGGGGCAGTAACGAAGATTGTTTCTCCACTGATTCTGTTCATGTAGATGCACGTGCCAGTCTCAAGGTCATAGAGGTGGATATAACCATACTTGGTAATCAAGAACACGACATCATGCTTTTCACTTATCTGAAGAGAAAATAAACACTTTCTATAAAACTCTGACACAAAACTTACAGGAAATATACTAAAGTAATACTAAGGTTTCCTTCATTACAGCTTGTTATTTATATGTGGGATACCTAAAGCTCAAACATAAAACACAAGAGTATGTATGAAAAATCTGACAGACAAAAGAGATGGTAATTCTGACCACTTAAGATAACAGAATTTACTGATTACATGAAAATAGGAGTGTTATTGTACCGAATTTTACTAATAATTTTTATTTTAGAGTAATTCTTTCTTTTAAGCAACACTCATATCAACTATGAACAGGAATTAAGTTGAAATTTTTAAAAATCCAATTATTTTAATGAAATACCTGCATTGCAACAGGAAAGTCATTTTGTGCTTCTGGAGGAAAGAAAACATCCACCGCCTTCTTTGGAAAGGGCTGGTTCCCTGTGGGTGGTGTACCAACTTCAATGATATGCAACTGTTCAAAAGAAAACAAAATCTACTATCAACCCAAATTATTTATCAGTTGGTCATAGCAAGTTTTTTTAAGCCCCCAAATGGAAATAGCCAAAATGTCTACAATCAGTGAACTGTATTTGATCCATCTATACTATGGGATGCTCCTCCATAAATTAAAACTGACTAGGAGGAAGCTGACCTCAAAGTCACACATTTACTGTATGATTTTTGTTGCTGTTGTTGAAACAAGGTCTCACACAATATGCCCCTGGATGGGCTGGAAATCAATAGATCAGAATGGCCTGGGACTCACGGAAATCTGCCTGCCTTTTGTATGCTGGGATTAAAGGTGTGTACCACCATGCTCAGCTCTATACCATTCTCGAAGTGGCAAAATTATAGAGGTAGGAAGTGGGTTTGACTCTAAAGACATGATGGGGCTTGGCAAGATGGCCCAGCCTACGGTAAAAGCAATTATGGAATAGGCCTGACCAACTACTTAAATTCAATCCTTGGAAGCCATGTAAAAAGGCCAGATGCATCTGTAAAGCTCCAGCACTCTTAGGACTACTTGGAAGGTGACAGGAGAATCACTTGAGCTCCTGAGTGCTAGGATTTAGGTCACTGCAATCTTTTTCTTTATTCTTGAAAACTACTTACTAAGGTGACATGGGGTGGAGAACTGTAAAACAAAGATGAAGTTAGGGTTTTTCTGACTCTGGGATACAGAGACAGAGGACAGTAGTCTACAAGTTCTGGAAGCAAGTAGAGCCACTCTTCCATTTTAGAAGCAGCAAACAGTTGCTTTCCATGTCTCTCAGAGCTAGGATGCAAGCCATGTGACTTTGCCTATGTGGGACTTCAAAGAGGGAACACAGGACATCAGGTTATTTTAAGACGGAGGGAGAGTCTACTCTGGAAGTGAAAATAGCAGCAGACTGAGTCACCAGGCATCCAGCAGTACAGGCGTAACAAAAGCACAGTTCAAAGATCTGCAGCGTGGTTTCTGGCTGGAACCCTGGCTACTACCCATGTTTTCTCATTTCTTATTTCCCACACTTAGTGATACAGCTGTCCTAGCTACTGCCAGGTATCCAGTAACCTGTCAATAAATTTTTTATACTCTAATCAACCAGACCTTGTTTCTGCTGTCCTCAACTACGAATTCTAATACACAAAGTGCTTCAATCTGTCTAGGTAATTTCAATGTACAGCTAAGGATGAGACTCTCCAACTTAAGCTGCTGTCCATTCCATCGACATCAAGTCACCTAGGGGATTTAAAAAGGACAGCGCTTAACGAAATCAGACTTCATCTTGGACAATCTTAATGAATCAGACTTTAGACATGTAGAACACACACAAACAGGTATTTTAGCAACTCTAATGAGTCTAGGCAGAATTAAGGGAAGGACATCAACAAAAAGCCTTTGATAAAGGCAATCAAAATAAAGAATACAAAGAGCTCAAAGTTGGCACAGTGGTATAAAGATCTATAATGCCAGCACTCAAGAGCCTAAGGAAAGAGGACCAACTTTAAAGTCAGTCTAGGTTATATAACAAGACACTGTTAAAAGTAAAACCCACAGATGGCAGAATAGGAAATAAAAATATTAAAAGAATGCCATCATTTTACAAGTACTACCATACATACCATTTGTCAGTCACAAATCTGAATATTAATTATGAAATTAATGAAAAATAAAGATGAGTATTTTGAACTTAGATGACAAAAAGAGCAAAACAGACCCACTAAAATAATTATCACAGACAAAACTTACCTTCCCTCCTGCCTGACCCCGTACAGCAAAACAAAACAACGTTGATTCTTCTGCATTTCCTTCCATCTTAAATTGTGCAAAGCTAGCTGCATGTCCTTCAATAGGCTGAGACACTTTCCTATCTACAGAATAGAGCTGCATAGCTCCAACCACACGATTTTGCTACAAAGAATCAAAAATAAATAAATAAATATCAGATTCAATTAGTGAAATAGTTATAATACTTTGCCATCTTCAACAGTACTTGTTATTGAGTTTCTTAATGTAGAGCTGATATATCTTAAAGTTTAACTCCAAACATTATCTTATTAAAGCTTAATGTGAATGTATAAAACATACCTCATCTAATCATCTCTTTGCACCATCTTTAAAAAAAAAAGGGATTTATTTATTTATTATGTATACAGTGTTCTGCCTGCTACCAGTAGAGGGCACCAGATCTCATTATAGATGGTTCTGAACCACCATGTGGTTGTTGGGAATTAAACTCTGGACCTCTGGAAGAACAGCCAGTGCTCTTAACCTGAGCCGTCTCTCCAGCCCCTCTTTTATGCCATCTTAATACAATACAGTAGTATTCACTTTGCAGCACACTGACTCCATAATAAATTCTAAATCACTCAATCTCTACTTAATCTGCAAGAATTAAAAATTGGTAAGAGTACTGACATTTTATGTCAGGTTAAAGGTTTAAACCAGCAATCACTATTTTTAAAAAGAAAAAGTCTTTCAAAATCAGCCAAATTCAACAATGTTGGGTTTTAAAGACCTAACTGAAGTGTGTGTCAACAATCCCTTAGATGACTTCTTTATCAAAAACTAAAAAAATGTTACCTGTGCAGATATGCCAGTCAGAAGCAACCACTTCTGCTTTGCATCTGTACGGTAATTGATAATCTGGCATCCTGCGAGGCTAGAATGACGATCAAACATTTTCACTGGCTGAGACTCTCCTTCCATACTCCAATGATACACTGCATTATCCGTGACAAGAGCAACCGTATTCAAAGAGATCCATTTCCAGAAGGTGACATCATCAGTCATGGTATGTGCCTTCATTTTACTTTTCATTTCAATGTTAAATATCTGAAGAGTTTTTGCAGCTAAATACAGAATTAAAGAATGATGAGAAAAGCAAAGTTCAAAATGAATTAATACCTACCCAGACTAGCCCTTAACTTTCAAATTATGTGGTTCTATCCTGAGACTAAAAACTAACTACAGGAGTCACATTGCTAGAGCTACAGCCACTGAGCAGCTAATAGCTGAGACCAAGCAAACAAATCTACACCTGCAACCTTAAGCAAAACTCTTACCTCTATGGACACTGTAACACTATAAGCACATGACTTCTATGGGATTCTATACCCCAAATGAAAACGAGACTAAGGAACAGCTTTCTTATTGATAAAAAGCAAAGCTGTTAACTTTCATAACACAGGTGACGCATAAACTAAGGCAGCTGTATATACAAAAGACAAAGCAAATCTAATAGAAACACAAGGAGGAAATATCTACTTTTTAAAATGCAGTCATTTCTCATTCAATTCAATATTGTGGAAACTGCGTTTTGAAAAGAAGTTGTACTTCAACTTTGCCGTGTCACCACAGCGCATGCTACATTGAACTGGTCTAAGATACAAAGGGAAGTATAAGTGCTGGAGGAGAAAGGAAAGGGAGACAGGGAGAAGGATGGTTTCAGATGCTGTTAATATACTGGAGGTGAGAACAAGTTCAAGCTTCATCCAGTTAAGACAGCAAGCATTTAGTAAAAGGAGGGTGAAATTTGCCTCGAATGTTAAAAGTCCAAAGTCAGATGCAAAGGCTTATACCGGTCATGTGAAACCGACCACAGTCGAAAAGGTGATTTCACTACAATGAACAGTGGCCAAAGCCCACAGCTATCACTAGGCTGTGAAGATTCATTCTCAGAGACTAAGGATAACTCCACTCCCGAGCCATAGACAATCTGACTATGGCTAAAGGACAAAAGCTGTCAAGAGTGGGAGGGTGACAGGGCTTTGTACCATAACCCATTTTACTTACTGCATAACAAAGCCTTCTTCTATAGGGCAGATTATAGGACTCCCATCCCACAGTTTATAAACCACACCAGACTCAAGAAATTGTGAAAGTTATAGTCCTGTTTATAAAAAGAAGGCATGAAGTTTAAACTGGCTTCGGAGGGAAGCAGAATTTTGTAACGATTTGCTTTTCTTTGCTGCACCCACCAACCTCCAGACAACTAGACTTTCATTCTGTTTTACATGAAAGGGGCTGGAAAATGTGCAAGTTTAAGGGTCTGGGGAGAGGAACAAGGGATAACAGCCATGATATAGACCAATAGACACAAAGTATAACATACTATTTTACAAAGCTTTAAAAATTTCTCAATGATTCTTTTTAAGGAACAGGACAATGACTAACACAATCTAATTTAAGGTAACTCACCATCTGCACACATAAGAAAGCATTAAGAAATATGATAAGATAACAGTAACATTAAAAATAGAAAAGAATTCGGCAAAATTTAGTTGATGCCCTTTAAAAAAGAAGTGTGATGGATGCTAAGCACTTGAATTCAAATTATTTAAGGAAACTAAAGGACATTTAAAATGTAGTATACTTTTAGACAGAAGCAAATGTGTACTGCCATAAAACATCTGGTTCCTGAAGATGAGACCAACTTTCACCTGCCATAAATACTGATGATTTTGTTGACTATGCTGTCCTTAGCTCCCAACCTAGGATAGGTTAAATATTGACACCTCAAAATGTTCCAAAATCTGTACAATGAAACCAAAAGGTTTGAGTTTCTAATTTTCAATGTTCAGGTTAGTGATGCTCAAGAATAAAGTCTATGCAAAGATTCCCAAATGCAGGCCTATGAGATTGCTCAGCAGGGAGCTGCTGCCAAGTCATCCCCAGGATCCACATGGTGGAACCAAAGAACAGACTTCCCCAAGTTGCCATCTGACCTGTGCATGTACACCCACATACAGAAACACACAAAAGAAACAAAATGTTATAAGAATTCTAAATAAAAAGCCGGGCGGTGGTGGCGCACGCCTTTAATCCCAGCACTTGGGAGGCAGAGGCAGGCGGATCTCTGTGAGTTCGAGACCAGCCTGATCTACAAGAGCTAGTTCCAGGACAGGGTCCAAAACCATAGAGAAACGCTGTCTCGAAAAACCAAAAAAAAAAAAAAAAAAGAATTCTAAATAAACCCCCTAAAGCCAAAAGCTCAATACTTCTAGACCTGAGCATTTCTACTAAGTTACTCAACGTGTATTATTAGAGATTAAACAGGTGGGGCATGGTGCTGCAATCTGATTCTAGTACTACGGAGGCAGAGGCAAGTGGATGGGTCTTTGTGGGTTTGAAACCAGTTTGGTCTATACAGCAAGTTCCAGACCAGCCAGGGCTACTGTCAAAGAGACCTATCTCACCAAAAGAAAACAGAAAACAACCAAACCAAGACCCCAAACAGAGTTTAAATGATGTGAAAGAAAGACTGGTTGCTCTTCGGGCTGATGGGGGGGGGGGGGGGAACCTAATTGGGGGAGAGGGAGGGAAATGGGAGGCGGTGGGGGGGAAGAGACAGAAATCTTTAATAAATAAATAAATTAAAAAAAATAAAATAAAAACGGAAAAAAAGTTCAGCACCTCTAAAAACTCATCCACACTTAGTTCAAAGGACAAGAAAATGGGTTCTCAGATAATTTGAGATTGTTCAACTCTATTTAAATTGATAAGCAGTATAGTTCCCCATGGAAACAAGTTAGTTTGGCTGAGCCTGGTTGTTCCCACCTATGATCCCAGCTACTCAAGAAACGTAGTCAAGAGGTTCAAAGCCACCCTGAAGAAGGGAGCAAGACTCAGTTAAAAGTAAGTAAATAAATAAATGGGTAGATAGATAGGCAGATAAAATCAAAGAAAACTGCACAGTCTGAATAAACGCAAACATCCTTGATTCCAAAGCTTGGTACGCATTCCTTCTCCTTCTTTCCCACCCTCTCTAACCAGGGTCAACTCAAGCCATTTTTAGAGCTTAAGGCCTAAAGTACAGAAAGGCACAGAATGGAGAAGCTGCTTATCACAATAAACTCTGAAGTACTTAAGTCCTAATATTAAGCTATGACTTATTACAAAGTATTACTTTTATTACTCTATACAGAAATGCTTTTAGTTGTCTCATTATATCAGATATAAAACATAAATGTATTTATCCTAAAAACCTAAAATTATTCCAAGTACATCTATTCTAAGACATTTCACAGAAACATTTCATGTAAAACTCATAAACACTAACTCAAGTTCAGGATTTAATTAAATTTACTCAACATACTAAAAGAGCACACCAATAACTGTATTTGCATAAAATATACATAAGAATTTCAAGAAAAACATCCACAATCTTTTATACCTTTCAGGGCAATCACTTTGCTGGCAGGATTCATGATGGCACTGTCTGCTGAGATGGGTCTTCGAATTGGATTGCTCGGATCATTCATATCAATGATTACCACCTGGGCCTGTTCTCCTACTTTTTCTCTAATGCAGATGAATTTATCTGACTCCATAGTCAGGGTACTGAAGCCAATGTTTGCTGGGTTGATACCCAGGTTCTGGAGCTGAAAAGAAATATAGACCATGTTACCAAATATGAAAGTATAATTTGACATTCATATATTATCATCAATTTAAATCCTAGTTTAACCATCAATGCAAGGCCAACAGTGATGATAGGCAAGTAATAGACTTTCTTCATTGTCTGAAAAAATGTGGCATTCAACTGTTGCAGCTTAACTTCACATTATAACTAAGGAGGTTAGAGATGAAGTTAAAGGAAGAGCAACTTCTGAGTGCTGGTGTTTATAGTTCAAGGGATTTATAACCATTATGTTTCTTGATGAATTGTCAATCTTTGACCTATTGAACTTACTCTCTTTTACCCCCACTAACTTAGTACAATTATTTATTCCCCTGCATTAGGCTTCAGGTAAAATATTTTAAAAAGGAGAAAAAGAAAATTAAAATCACAGAGTTTTCAATCTGAAGAAGAAACATGGGCTAGCATGAACAAGTTATGCTGTGTAAAGAGTCAAACAGGCTATACAGAAGCGGATCTGTCAGATGCCTCTATATAAGCAAGGCCTTCAAGAAGCCAGTCTAGAGAATTCTTTCCAGGGGAAGCACGTGCTAATGCAAAGGTCCGTGCAAATGTCTGAAGGAGCTACAAGTACTTAAAATAACACGGAGAGTATAGACTAATAAAGGATTGAACAGGGAATAAAGATTATACAGAGAGGCAAGAAAGAACGGCTTGCCTGACAAGCTAAATTTACCTCCTAAGAATCCTGAACTTAGTGGAGCTGATCTACTGGGAGCTCACCAAGGCCAGCTGGACTATTACCAAAAAAAGCATGGGATAAAACTGAACTCTCTGATCATGACGAACAATGAGGACTGATGAGACGCCAAGGACAATGGCATGCAGTTTTGATCCTACGCAATCTGCTGGCTTGGTGGGAGCCTAGCCAGTTTGGATGTTCACCTTCCTAGATATGGACGGAGGGGGGAGGACCTAGGACTTACCACAGGGCAGGGAACCCTGACTGCTCTTTGTACTGGAGAGAGAGGGGGAGAGGAGTGGGGGGAAGGGGAGAGGGGTGGGAGGAGGGGGAGAGGGGTGGGAGGAGGGGGAGAAGAGTGGGAGGAGGGGGAGGGAAAGGGGAGGCTGGGAGGAGGTGGAAATTTGTTTTTTTTTTTTCTTTATTCTTCTTTTTTCAATAAAAAAAAAGGGGGAAAAAAAAAAGAATCCTGAACTTACAATACAGGTAAAAATAACTACTTAAGAATTTTAACAGCTAAGCATGGTAGCACATGTCTGTAATCCAAACAAAAGCAGGAGATCTGAGTTTGAGGCTAGCCTGGTCTACAGACAAAGTTCCAGGATAGCCATGACTACACAGAGAAACTCTGTCTTGAAAAACAAAAACAAAAATAAAGAAATTTTTGCTCTATATGAATAGCAGACACTACAGTATTTATTCAGTAAATAGTTGCTCTATAGATGGTACATCTTCGAAAGCAAATTAAGTATTTGAGTACGGAAGTCACCGGTGACTAGAAAGGATCTCTACTAGACTGGAACACTAATTCTCTGGATGATCAAATCCTCCTAAAAGAGACTGCCTGAAGGGCTGGGTCTACTAGCCTAGACCAGAGAGCATTCCCATTCCCCTTCTCCCCCCATGGTAGTAAATTGTCATGGTGTAAATTGAGAAAAAGCCCTTGTGCCCCAGCTACATAGCTTCCCTTCACTGCACTGGCTGAGCAATGTTAGTTGTATTTTATGGAATTCTTTTGTCAAACTCTTTTGCTACAAATAAACAGGCCAGGATCTGAAATAGGTCCAGAACGAGCTTAAGAGCTTCTTTTACTTTCACTTCCCTTTAATTACTCAAACACTATAGTATAACCAGTTATAAAATGTAGTTACTTCTAACTCAGACACAGCATTGGAGGGCAAAGAGCCAAGCAACTATCTAACCATTAACGCACACTCAACATTAAAGTGGAACAATAACCAGCTTTATAAGCTCAAGATATGCTACAATGCCAGGCAAATCAAAAGCTATATAATAGGTAACTTATAATGAATGTGGTTATGGTTAAACAGTATGTATCGATTTTTACTTCTTTTTGACATTAACCTATTGAGGGAGGGGGTGGAAACAGGGTTTATCTGTATAGCCCTGGCTGTCCTGGAACTCTGTAGATCAGGTTGGTCTCAAAGTCGCCTGCCTCTACATCCTGAGTGCTGGGACTATAGGGTGTGCCACCATCACCCAGTTTCTACTTTTAACTTCAGATCTAGAGAAAAAGAAATGGAAGCTGTCCCCAAATAAACAAATGGTCGTGAGTGGGATTCTGAGACAAAGTCTTTTCTTTGGATACAAGTTATCCACCTTGTTCCTGAGGAAGAATACACATCTGGTTTTCAGAATAGAGGGCCATTAGTCTCTCAAAAGATTCATGTGGATAGTTTCTTTCTCAGAGTTGGAAAAGTGTTCCAATTGCTCAGAATTTACATAGCTATACATAGAAACACAGCATACTAGCTTCTGAATAACTTCATGAGAATTATGACACACTCTCTCTATCCTAAACCTTCACTTCACCTACTGCACTTTTTAATTACAGATATCATTGCTTTTTTTTTTTCTTTTAATTTTTCAAAACAGTGTTTCTCTGTAGCTTTGGAGCCTGTCCTGGAGCTTGCTCTGTAGACCAGGTTGGCCTCAAAATCAGAGATCTGCCTGCCTCTGTCTCTGGGATTAAAGATGTGCACCAACACCACCAAGCATGTTTAATTTCTTTAGTATCTAAAAAAATGCAGACTTAAATAAAGTGTTAGTCAGAAACCAAAATTAAAAACAAAATATTGTAGGGAGGAGGACACGGTGACTGCTAAGCTGCAATGCCACACACAGGACTTGCCAGACTACAAGCAGAAGGACTTGCCAGACTACAGAGACCATGTTTCAAAAAAGCTAAACCAGAGGCTGGAGGAATGGCTCTGCATTAAGAGAACTGACTATTCTTCTAAAGTATCTGGGTTTGATTCCCAGCACCCACATGTTAGCCCACAACCATCTGTCAACAAAAGTTCCAGTGAATCTGATGCCCTCTTCTGACTTCTGTGGGTATCAGAAATTCACACGATGCACAGGCATACATGTAGGCCAACATCCATACACATAATATTTTTTCCATTTAAAAGTGGAAAAATTATGCCATGCAGTAGTGGCACACACCTTTAATCCCAATACCTGGGAGGCACAGGCAGGAGGATCTCTCTGAGTTCGAGGCCAGCTTGGTCTTCCTTCAAAGTAGTTCCAGGACAACCTTCAATTTCAAAGGCAACTCCAAGACAAGGAGCCACTACTCGAAAAGACAGTAATGCTAAAGAGTAGTTCCCTCTTGAAATCCCAGTACTTGTCTCAAAAAAAAGTGTAGTCAGTTTGAGAATGACATCCCTGAGGGTACTTTGGCAGGAAGTATTCAGACCTCAGTAAGGGGCTTAGTCTAGTCTCTTGGAGCACAGGTAAGGGTATTTTTATAAGGGGAACACTGGTAATAGGAAATCCATTATAAACTGAAGAATAGGTCATATAACTAAATATTTTAAGGATAAAGATGAAAGGACTTGAAAATACTCCAAATAGCTGAGTTTGGTAGCTTCTACCTGTGATCCTACTTACTTAGGAAGCTAAGGCAAAGGCTCATTAAGTATAAGGCCAACCTGAGCTATATCACAAGACTTATCCCAGGAAGAAAAAAAGAGACATAGACAGAGACAGACAGACAAAGAGAGAACAAGAGAGCAAGCATGGAAGAGTGAGCATTAAGAGACAGCATGAGAGAGAGCTTATGTGTGTGTAGGCAAGTGGATTAAATTGAAACTAAAACATTCAAGTATGTTTAAAAACACATTTAAATTATGGCCATTTGTACTACTAAAAAGAAACTCCTCTTCCCTAGAAAGTCTTTCCTGGATGTTAGCAAAAGACTGGAACTTCAAGGATCCTCCTAGTTAGCAGGAAGGTACACTTGCAACCCCCTCTGCAAGGAAAGTTGGCAAGTTCTTTTCTCTTCCTGGTATCACCTGAGGCAATTATGCACCGATTCTGCTCATACTTTCCTATAATATAGGAAAGACGGAAAGATACCATAACAGTAGTGAATAGGGTCAGCCACCATTAACTGTAATTCTGGCTTAGATTTACCCTTAGAGTAAGAACACATAAAAGACTGCCATACTTGATAACTATGTTTAATAATATTTGTACAGGACTTAATCTTTCAAAATGTAGCAATACTGCTAAAGGTTTTCTTTTCAAAACAACCATAAAATATTCTTAAATCAACTATAAAGGTGTAATGGTATATGAGCGATGCCAGAGAAAGTGATGATTTCAGAAGGCAAATCTACAAATTTGCATCAATTTTCAGAAGACCCACAGCAATACCCAACTATAGCCATATCTCAGTAGTCTTAGTTGACAAAACATTGCCCTTGAAGCTAAAGATATTCTACATTGAGATATGCTTGTCTGCTAGTTTTTGTTGTCAACCTGACACAACCTTGAGTGACCTCAAAAGAGGGAATCTCTATGAGGAATTATCTAGAGCAGGTTGTACTGTGGGGGATCATCCATATTGTTAATTGACCCTGTGAATGGCACTATTCCCTAGGCATGGCATAATGAACTGTTTAAGAACAAAAGAAGCTAGATGAGCAGAACCAAGCAGTCAGTATCTGTGTGGTCCTTTCTCTGTGGCTATGAATGTGATGTGAGTTGCTATGTAAGTTCCTGCTTCCATTTCCCTCAGTGATGTACTGTAACTTGGAATTGTAAGCCCATAAGCCCTTTCCTCCCCTAAATTGCTTTCAATCAGAGTACTTGATCACAGCAACAGAAATGAAACTTAGGAAAGCTTGAAAATGTCAATTATGAAGACATTTTTTTCTAAACTTCAAAGAGCTGTTGTGGGAATCTAGAAAAAAAGCATTTGGATTCACATGCATATAGTACAGCATCCAGTGGCAAAAAAAGGTTCATTACAGTCCTGTAGTCCTGTGAAGCCACTCACCCCATCAGTCTCTCATTCAAGCAATTAGGGATATTTTTCCTTAGTACAATTAAGAATACATTTCCATTCTAAGTTCTCAATCAAAAATTAATAGGATAATGAACAAAAGCATACTAATTATCCACTGCTTCTTTCTGAGAAACACATGATCTTTGTAACCTATTATTTGGTTTCCAGGCTAGATTTTGGTTTGCCAAATGGCATTACTTTAGGACCTAAGCTTGAACTTAACTTATAACCAACTCAAAGCTTCTGAGTGCCCTGGAATTACCCAGTTATAAACAATATGCAAACCTCTCCTTTATGCATAAGGCAGATGTGGTGGTGGAGCACACCAATACCCAGCACTGAGGGGGCAGAGGCAGGGGGATCTCTAAGTTCAAGGCCAGCCTGGTTCCAGGACAGTCAGGACTATACACAGAGAACCCGTCTTGAGAAAAAAAAAAAAAAAACCAAATAATTTCTTTGCTTCATGTTGGATCAAACTGAGGGGGGAGCACTTCAGCAGTCTTAAGATTCTGTAGTGGCAAGATATAGTATTTCAAATTTCCCATACTCTAGAGTGCAGACATTTCCTTAATTCAAGACAATTACAGTAAATTTTATGATTATAAAGTATCATCTAGAATTAATTATTTTCTGGATTCCCCATAAAGAGCCCAAATCCTGGTTTTTCCACTGAAATACCCATTTACGAGTTAGTATCTGTGTACAAACATTTGGAACTACAGTAACTATTCTCAGAGTTGTGGGAACTTAAAGTGAAATACTAAAAACAATGCCTGATGCCACCAGGCCCTCAGTCGACACTATCAGCGCAGCAGAACTGTGGGCCCAGTTCAAGCCAACTGTCTTTCATTGCACTTAATTATCTGCTTCGTTCAGCTGTCCATAGGTTGTGGGTGTGAATTTCATTTCACCACATTGATAACAGCTAGAAGGCTCTCAAAATCTTACCCAAGACTCTGAAATTTTCCTTCTTTCTCCCTCCCTCTCCCGGGTTTTTTTTTTTTTTACAACCTTGCTATGTAGCCCTAGCTGTAACAACATAGTGTATACTCCAGATGGCCTTGAATGGGCAGTGAGGGACTGTGATCCTTCTACTTCCTGAGAGCAGACTGCAAGCATATGCTCCCAAGTCTTTTTTTCTTTCCTTTTGAGAAAGAAACTATACTCTAAGACTTGTAATTCTGCTATTTTGCTTATTAAATTCCAAAGAACAGAATCTTCAAAGCCATGCCACATATTCCTGATAAGCAACCCTATTAACTTTTTAATAGCATACAGAACAGCATTACTAAAGTCTTCTATCAAAACTAATAAATGGCTCCATGTGCTGGAAGAGGAAGCTAGCAAAGCTAATGTCATTCAAGGAAACAATTACAATAAATTTCATAATTTGATTATGAAGTTCAAGTGGCATCTAAAATTAATCGCTGGCATCCTCGTTGTTGTTCCTTTGCCGAACTACAGTTCCCAGCATTCTCCTGGATACGGACATTTTCGTAAAGACCTTCGCTTTTAACGGGGAATGCAAAGGCTTCTGGGAAATGTCCGTATCCAGGAGAATGCTGGGAACTGTAGTTCGGCAAAGGAACAACACTCGTAAGAGCCCAAATGTCTGGTATAGCCCTAGATTTTCCACTAAAATAATCACGGCCCAGTTAATATCTGTGTACTGTTTCTTCACTGCAAACATTTGGAATGACAGTACCTACTCTCAGAGTTGTGGGGACTTAATGGGAAATGCTAAAGCTAACATCAGGTTAGTTTTAAAGTTTCTTTCAACTTAAACACTCAAGACTAAGAAGGTCACTCCATTTTTCTTGTTGGTATACAAGAGCCGAGTAAAGGGACCGGTCCAAAGCCTAGATGGTTCCACACCAATTGTTGCCAGGTTTCCTAATCTGCCCATGCTCCACAATTCCAGACTACCTTCAAAAATTCATCTTTAGGTTCTCCAAATAAAATAGCTTCTTTAGAAATCTACCATTGAGTTTTTTCCTTATGTTTCTCCTGCTTGTGCTCCAAGCACAAGCCTAAAACCTATGGAAGAGGGCAAGGGCATCAGATCTCCTGTAACTAACTAGAGCTGTAAGCGGAACTATGGATGGCTGTGAGCTACCATGTGGGTGCTGGGAACTGAACCCAACTCCTCTGCAAGAGCAACAAGTGCTCTTCTTAACTGCTAGGCCATCTTTCCACCCCTTCTACCACTGATTTTTAACATGCCTTTCTAAAATTAGTTCAGAACCTTCTTACACAAAAGACCCTCTAAATAATTTTTCAAGATAATTGTGGGTGGAAAGACAAAATCCAAGAGTTGACATTAAAAAACAAAAATTAAAAACTGGTAAGAAGGAAAAGCTGAGCTGATTCAGTGGTTAAGAGCACTGCTGTTCTTCTGGAGGACCTGGGTTCAATTCCCAGGGCCCACATGATGGTTCATATCATACATAACTCCAGTTCTAGAGGATTCAATGGCCTCTTCTGGTCTCCACAGGCACCAGACAGGCAACTAATGCTCAGTTCTATGTGAAGACACAACAATCATGCGTACTAAAAAGAGGGGGCAGTTATTTCTTTTTAAATGATTTATTTTTATTTTGTGTGCAATGGTATTTTGCCTACATTTATGCCCATATGAGGGTGTCAGATCCCCTGGAACTGGAGGTACAGACAGTTGTGAATTGTCATGTGGGTCCCCTGGAAGCACAGCCAATGTTCTCAATCACTGAGCCATCTCTCCAGCCCCTATTTCTTAATTTCTTATAGAAGAAAGCTAACTAAAAGGTAGCAAAATGGAGTCGGGCAGTGGTAGCACACATCTTTAATCCCAGCACTTGGGTTGCAGAGGCAGGTGGATTTCTTTGAGTTCAAGGCCAGCCTAGTCTACAAGAGCTAGTTCTAAGACAGTTAGGCTGTTATACAGAGAAAGCCTGTTTCAAAGAAAAGGAAAAAAAAAAGTGGCAAAATAAATTGGCCACCTGGCTCATCAAAAAGGTTCTTGCCATCAAGCTTAAGAATTAGAGTTTGAGCCGGGCGGTGGTGGCGCACGCCTTTAATCCCAGCACTCGGGAGGCAGAGGCAGGCGGATCTCTGTGAGCTAGAGGCCAGCCTGGTCTACAAGAGCTAGTTCCAGGACAGGAACCAAAAACTATGAAGAAACCCTGTCTCGAAAAATTAAAAAAAAAAAAAAAAGAATTAGAGTTTGATTCTTTGACCAACATGGCAGAAGGAAAGAACCCATTCCCACAAGTTGTCCTTCAATTTCCATATACATGTCACTTCACAATGCACATATACACATAAATATATAAATGCAAATTTTAAGTAGTGAAGTGTAGGGTAGTAATCCCAGTGCACAGAAGGCTGAGACAGGAGGATCAAGGCTGGGGGCCAGTGTGAGCTTCTGCATAGTAAGCCACTTTGCCAAATGTGGAAGGAAAGACAAAATTCTTTTAAACATAGACAACCATCACACTAATTGCTTCAGGAGAAAAAAAAATGGATACTAAAACTAATGGATTTTAAGGAGAAATGGGAATCTGCAGACTCAACATTATCTTCCCCAGAAGATAACTCCAGAGGCAGAAAACTCAGCTCCAACTTTCATCAAGTTGTATCACAAGCAATAAATCGAACTGATGGCATATGCTTCCCACTTTAATGACACTGTGCCCAAATTAGACAACTCCAATCACAACCTAGTAGTTGGGCTCAAACTGAGGAACATTTCAAAAAATTATACACAACTACACCTTTCTAAAAATGTCATGAAATACAGCATATTCTAAATATAAAAAATTTAGAGGCAAGTAGGACCACTAAATGCGACTGTTGTTTGAGTTATATTTGGATAGTCAACAGCATTGGAAAAACTGGTTAAATCCGAGTAAGACCTGAACTAAGCAAGTTCTGTGAATTCCCAGCTTTCTAAAAACTCTAACTGTACTGACTTAGCACACCACACAGGATTTTTAGGGAGTTATTTTAGGGAATCCTGTCTTTATCGTGACCAAGCTCTAGAATTATAGCTTGTTTGTTGCAGACTGTTTGTTTGTCATTCTACCATTTCCTAAGTAAACTTTGCCAGGACAATTGCTTTGTTTTTGTTTTCTTGAAGAGATCAGGAAAACCTTGATAAGCCATGGGACCAGGAAACTGGTAGAAGTAAACCAGTGCCAGAATACATAGTTTGGTTAAAACTATGAACACACTGCTAAAGGACCACATGAACCATAAACACACACAATGTGGTAATACGCGCACACAGAACAAAATGCTAACAAAAGGCACACAACCAAACAAAACCACACTACGTCAAATAATAAAAGACAATTCCCCCACTAATACAATGGCTCAATCTCTGCCATCACTTGCAATTGCAGTTGTGCCTATTAAATAATAGGTTTGCTCTCCTTCATCCACCCAGCAGTTTTTACATGAATTACAAATCATCTTCTCTACAAGCACACCCAAGGAAGATGTATCCCACTAAACGCCTAGCAAACTTGGAGCAGAGCTCTTTAGCAGCTATATCAGCTGAAAACTAAAATACAAGAAAGCTTGTGTTTCTGATAGCATTACTTAGGACTCATGTTTCACAATTATTGCTTGGCACCACACTTTTCAGATCCTTCTTCTTTGTTTCATCTGAACTGAGACGACGTCAGCAAGCATGAGCTACTATGTTCCAGACAAAGCTATTTTCTCAATGCTCTATATACGTTTCCGCTAATTCTTGTAACATGGAAGGACTTATTAAGAAGGAGCCACCAATTTAAAGGTCAAAGTTTTAGAGACCTACAGTTGTTCTATAGTCATTATTCTACCATTACTTCCCTAGTACAGGTATTTTGTTTTGTTTTGTTTTGTTTTGTTTTTTCAAGACAGGGTTTCTCTGTGGCTTTGGAGCCTGTCCCGGAACTAGCTCTGTAGACCAGGCTGGTCTCGAACTCACAGAGATCCGCCTGCCTCTGCCTCCCGAGTGCTGGGATTAAAGGCGTGCGCCACCATCGCCCGGCTTGTACAGGTATTTTTAAGTATTTCATTCAGCCTAATTTCTTCTACAAACACCAAACGTCCTCTACCTTCCTCCAGCACCAAACACACAGGAAAAATGTTGAGCTGTCACTTCACTGGGACCTTCCTGGAAACTAGAAAGATCAGTGTCAAAAACTGCAGTTGCTGTAGTCTGCAGGAAATGAGGAATGCTGAGAATGCAGCATGCCTGGGTTTATTCCATCAACAGGATGCCAGCCATTGCTTTTGTTGGCTCCACAAATTTCAAGCAACAAACAAAACACTTTTAAACATTTTTAACCTTTGCTGATCCCACACTTGAAACATACAGGTTTGTTTCTACTCCAGGTGAATCATTGAAGGCATCACTATTTTTCTTGGGAGAACTTCTGACTCTTGGCAATAACTAGAAACTGAATGCAATAGAAGCGAAGATCTACAGCAAGAGACAAGGACTGAAAAACGTTAGCTTGATAGCACGAGAGTCTCTTATAGAATTGTTCCTACTTGTAACCCACTACTGACTGGGAGTTTTGTTGGCTTGTTTTGTTTTTCTTTTTCTGAAACAGGGTTTCTCTGTGTAGCTTTGGCTGTCCTGGAACTTACTCTGTAGACTGCTGGCCTCTGCCTCCCAAGTGTTGGGATTAAAGGTGTGTGCCGCCAGTGCCCAGGTTAATGTATTGGATTTTTGTTTTGTTTTTTTCAGGACAAGAGGTTTTCTGTATAGCCCTTGCTGATCTGGAACATGACTGGGAATTTAAAAATGTTAAATTTGACTTATTCAAAAGAAAAATCCAATGATCAGATGAAGTACTGACCAAGCTCCAGTAGGAAAGTTTTATGCTCAAAACCTTGAAGATGGAAATGGCACACCAAGATTACGCCCTTTCTTGTATAAAGGACATTGTGTATGCAAAGAACACACCAAAGGGAGGGGAAGGGGCTTATTTCAAGGCTCAAGAATGTAAAATTTAGTGTCAACATATAGACCCTCAAAAGCAGAGACAAGACTGGAGTTCAATGGCAGTGTGCAAGCGCAAGCATGAGCCCTGGGGTCAGTCCCAGGGCTGTAAAAACCTTTCCTGTAGAGCTGGGCAGACACCAGAGTTTCTTGGTATGGCTATCTGAAAACATTTTCTATGCCATAATTCCAACAGTACGCTGCTGCCTACACTCATTTAAATTTTCTGCCATATGCTAACAGATCTGTTAAGAAATTAGATACCATGCTGTACTACTACTCATTTCTGCTTGAATTACTAATTTATAGCATAACAAATTTACCAGTTTACCAGGTGCTACAAGTTACAAAAGCAGAAGCATTTTATTTTACAGATTAATTACTGAAATATTTATTTTCTCATGGCACAAATGCCCCAAATCTCAAGCTCACATAATGAATGAAATTGCATTCAACATCAAGAGTTACTGGCTAAAATATTAGCATTTCAGGGAGTCCACTGAGCATCCATTATTTGGAAACGATTTCTTTCTTTTCTTATTTATTTATTTTGGTTTTTCAAGACAGGGTTTCTTTGTGTAGCTTTGGCACTTGTTCTAGACCCGGCTGGCCTCAAATTCACAGAGATCCGCCTGCCTCTGCACCTCCCGGGTGCTGGGATTAAAGGCGTGCACCACCACCCTCTTTCTTTTTCTCTCTCTCTTTCTTTTTGGAGAAAGGATCTTAATTTGTAGTTCAGCCTGGCCTACATACTGAGACCTTATGCCTCAATCTCCCAAGTGATTTCCCCATGTCCATTTTCAATCCAGTTTTTTAAGTATAATTTTTGTAAAACTTTTACTTTCATTAAATTCCAATTTTATCACTAAGGAAATTGAAGGGGGGAAGTAGATTTTAGGCTTTTAGGAACTTGTATTCAAATTGTAGATCATGTTTTCCAAAAGAGGAAAAAAAACCCATCTCAGTAAGTACAGTCACTGGAACAGGTTAAAAAAAATGAACCCTGGTGTGGGGGAACACGTCTTTACTCCCTGGACTTGGGAGGCAGAGGCAGGTGGAGCCACACTGGTTTACACAGCAAGTTTCAGGCCTGTAGCGAGCTGTGTGGAGCCACATCTGATAATCAGCTCCTAATTATGGCTAAGACCTGACTTATGCTATTATCACACAATGATTGTCAGCTGCTTGCATATGCGTGAACCTATGGGCAGTGCCCACCTGGCAATCCGGGGTTGGTGGCCCGTGCCTTTTTAAGGGCTGGGAGAGGTTTGCCCGAGAAGAGAAAAAGAAGAGAGGGGAAGAGAGAGAGAGAGAGAGAGAGACAATTGTTAAAAAAGGTCCTGAATAAACTGTCAGCAGAAGAGCTCCGGGTGTCGCGTCATCCTTGCGGGTCGAGGGTGGACGCAACACAGGCCAGTTAGGGTTATACAGTGGGACCCTGTCTCAAAAAGAAAAAGAAGTATCTTGTTTTATTTGGTTAAAGAGAAGGGATATCCTTCATGCTTAGAATAAATTTTAGTTTATCAAACTAATCTTGCTTCCTTCATATAAGCAAAACTTGTTTCCACAATCTAAAAATAACTTGTATTTATTTTGGTCACTTTAATTCCTAAATATGTAACCTGTTCTTGGCTACGCATGGTAGTACATGTCTGTAATCCCAGCTCTTAAGAGGCTAAGACAGGAAGAGGCCAAGCAAGTTAGCACCATATTAGGTTACACAGCAAAATCTTGCCTTCCCCTGCCCATGCACACAGCAGAAACAAGACCAAACATAATGTATGATTCTTTTATATAAAATAGCCACAAAATTAAGTTCTTAGTGACAGAAAGCAGATTACCGGTTTGCCAAGAGATGGAAAGAATGAGAGGAAGATAGATTGATTGCTCAACAGATATAATTAACATCCCAGGCAATGAAAATGTTCTGAAAATATACACTGAAGTGACATCACACTTAAACACTAAGTCATTCAGTTTTTATTTGCTTAATTAATTATTTAGAAATAGGGTCTTCCTATAAAGTCTTGGCTGACCTCACACTCAAATCCTCCTGCCTCAGCACCCCCAGAGCTGAGATTACAGGATGAGTGATGAGTTTCCAAGACTGTGCCACAAACATGGCACCGAATGCTGTTCACAATTCATTATCGTGCTAAAACAGCTAATTTAGGTTTCATGTATTGTAACAAAAACAGACAATCTTGAAAAGGCTAGGGAGTTGACTCAGAAAACAGAGATTATTCTTAGCAGGGGGAAGGCCCTGAGCTTTACAACCAGCACATATACACACTAGCATCACTTGCAAAAGCTTAACCTCTTTGAAAGCATAAACTCAGCTTAGACAGACTTAAATTATTCAGTCATTTGACTTTCTTTACATACAAAAAAGTAAACCTGGCCGGGTGGTGGTGGCGCACGCCTTTAATCCCAGCACTTAGGAGGCAGAGGCAGGCGGATCTCTGTGAGTTCGAGACCAGCCTGGTCTACAAGAGCTAGTTCCAGGACAGGCTCCAAAACCACAGAGAAACCCTGTCTCGAAAAAAAAAAAAATAAGCCTGTGTTGGAGAAATGGTGCAGAAGACAAGCATTCCTGCTCCTCCGGGGGACCCGAGATAGTTCCCAGCACCCATATTAGGCAGCTCACAACTAGTGCCTCTACCTCCAGCTTCGGGGGCCTCTTCTGACCGCATGGGTACCCTGAACCTATCCCCTACTTATTAAAAAAAAAAAAGTAGTAACTTAAAAAATATTTTTTTATTGATTTTTATTGAGCTCTACATTTTTCTCTGCTCCCCTCCCTGCCTCTCCCTTCCTCTTCAACCCTCTCCCAGGGTCCCCATGCTCCCAATTTACTCAGGAGAGCTTGTCTTTTTCTACTTCTCATGTAGATTTTTACACATCACATTTCAGAAACTTTAATTAACTTTGTTATGCTTTGAATGTATTCCCCCACAAAGTTTACATACAGGAAACTAAAACCCAAATCATATATAAATCATATTGTTGTAATGGTGGGCCTTTGGGGGTATTATGGTTTTGATATGAAATGTCTCCTACAGGCTCACATGTTCAGTTACTTGATCCTCAGTTCCTTGGTAGCTTTATGTTGGAATTCTGGAGAAGTGAGAGGGATAGCATCTGCTTCTAGCAGTCATGACATGAAGAGCCCCTTCCCTCAACCATGAGGAGTAGACACCTACTGCCATGATTTATCTGCCCAAGAATATATACCCAAACAACCATAGACTGAACCCCAAAACCCATTTCTACCTTCAAGTCACATTCACAGATATCTTGGTCACAGCTACACAAAAAATTAACACAGAGGGTAACAAAGATTAGATGAGCTGACATTGCTCTATAAGAGACAAGTCCAAGTCAAGTTACTCTCCTCTTGCCACGTGATGCCTTCTGTAACTAGGCCCTTACCAAATGCAAAGCAATGTTGCACTAGTCACCTCCCAGAATCATAAGCCAAATAAATTTCTAGTCTTTATAAATTACATGTTCTTGTGTGTATTCTGTAATAGCAACAAAAATCAACAGACACTATTTTCATAAGCATTTTTTTAATATCAGTGCCTTTATTAGTACCAGAAAATCATCTCTATCCCAAAGTGCTTTTTAAAATCCATTTTGGTAGCACCAAGTGGTGGTGGTGCATGCCTTTAATCCCAGCACTCAAGAGGCAGAGGTAGGCAGATCTCTGTGAGTTTGAGGCCAGCCTGGTCTACAGAGTGAGTTCCGGGACAGGCACCAAAGCTACAGAAAAACCCTGTCTCGAAAAATAAAAACAAGCAAAAAAATCCATTATGGTTGCATTGGAGAAATTTCTCAGTGGTTAAAAGCACTGGCTGCTCTTCCAGAGGACCCAGGTTTGAATCTCAGCATTTGTATGGTGGTTCACAATCATCTGAGCTCTCTCTCTATATATAAATGTATAATATATAATACATATTATCTATTAATAATGTTTATTAAATTTATTATGGTACAACCACAAAACTTTTAGACATGCTTCAAATTTCCATGTGCCTATCAGGAATTTCTTCCCATTTGTCTTAGGATACAAGTTATCAGGGAGTAGTTAAGATGTTGTGACATCCAACATTTCCAATTGTGAGAACACATAAAGAAGAAGGAATTGTAAAATGTATAAAGTAGCCTTATTCAAATACGGGTGATTTCAGGCACATGGTAGTTTCTGTCAAATAATGTTTTGGTGTTCAAATAAGTAACTGTGAGAGGCTTAATAACATGCAGAGTTCTGTTTTTCCAAACAGAGTCTTGCTATATATATAAAATCATGGTTGGCTTGGTACTCAATATACAAGGTAAGCTGGTCTCAACTTGGACCATTCCTCTTGCTACCATGTCAGGCTCAGCAAGCTCTTTTACTGTGAACTCTAACTTATAGCTACAATAGCGCATGGGTTGAGTGTGTGTCTGTGTGCCATGACACCTGTGTGGAAATCAAAGAACTCCTCTCTGGAATTGGTTCTCCCCTTCCACTATGAGTTCCAGGGACTAGTGAGTCATCAGATTTCCACAGCAAGCACTTTTTCTTGCTGAGCCAACTTGCAGGTCCTCAGGAAGACTCTTAAAGCAATCCTTTCCCAAAAGATGTTTTAAGGTTAAAAGTCAAACAAACAGCCAAGTGGTGGTGGCACACACCTTAAATCCTAGCACTCAGGAAACAAAGGCAGGGGATCTCTATGAATTTAGAAGACAACCAAGGCTACGTAGAGAAACCCTATCTCAAACTCCACTCCCCCTACTCCCCCCCACACACACACAAAAAAAAAACCAAACAAACACAAATCCATCTTGTCTACATTTTGATATGCCCAAATATAAACTTGCAGAGCAAGGAAAGAGATGGGTTTTATAGACCATGTACCCCTTACAGGTTTCTTTTCACCTAATTCCTCATCCTCAAACTAAGGTCCATTCAAACTTCTATAAGCCTATATATTCATAAATTCTACAAGTTGAGCATGTGTAGTCTTTGGTGGTTTCTCAGATGAGCCAGCTGATCAGAAATAAATGAAAGCAACTGTTAACCAACTCCTACTTTTCATCTACTATGATTCCAGTTTCCATAGATGAAAATCATCAAAACACTGTCATTTCTAAGACCCTCTAGTGTGCATCAACATTGGCTTCTTCCCTTCCCTACTCCAGAAATGACCTAGGTATAGAAAACAGGAAACATTCTGGCAAAACTTCAAGATCTTGGCTTCAATAACTGGGCAGACTGTAGTTTTCTCTTTCAACATGCCATGTATGTGTACCTTGAGTAAATAAGAGGACACTTCTCCAAGACAGGTGAGAAGGATTAATATCTACAAGGTCTGAGTATAATACCATACACACAACCTATACTACAGTCTAACTTCACAGTTGCTGAGCAGTATGCTAATAAATGAGGAAGTTGGGACAAGCTAAAATCCTGACACAATCAAATAAAACCCAGAATGGCATTTTCCAGAACTGTACACTGCAGTTTAAAGTTTCAAGTATGTCAAAATGTGGTTTTAATGAGTTTTGTTCCTATTCTTGCAGAAATAACCAGAAAAGAAAGCCTACTTTACCTAACTTAAAAGCAAGCAAATAAACAAATGAACAAAAACAACTTGCCTATTAAGTCATAACAGAAAGTACTAACTTAGCTCCTCCAAAGCACAACCCTACAGATCTGCAACCATTTTTGTTCCTATCCCTATTCCTATGATACTCAAGCTGAGCAAGCATATTCTACTCTTCCCTCCCTGATCCTTAAGTACAACAAGGTCTTCCAATTCAAGTTTTGCATTAGTATAAACCCCAAACAGGTACAGTGATATAGACAGCAGTGGCTTCTGAATGGAACACACTCACTCTTGTCACTAAGGAAAAGGCAACAATAAAGTCACAAAAACTTCTACCTAATGAGGATACAAGTTAACTTGATCCTAATATATTCTGGATATTTTATCTGAGAACTTAGAGTATCATTTAAATAATTAAAGCAAAGAGAAAAAAATATTGGCTCACATAAAAGCTATTATGCCCCCCAGACATGGCGACACATGCCTGTAATTCTAGCCCTTAGGAGGCTAAGGTAAGAGGATGACTAAACTCAAGGACACTTAGTCTACTTAAGAAGAAAGACTCTATCTTCAAAACAAAACCATCTAAACTAAAACTGCTGGGGCTAGAGAAACGGTTCCACATTAAGAAGCACTAGCTAGGGGGCTGGAGAGATGGCTCAGAGGTTAAGAGCACTGACTGCTCTTCCAGAGGTCCTGAGTTCGATTCCCAGCAACCACATGGTAGCTCACAACCATCTGTAATGAGATCTGGTGCCCCCTTCTGGCCTGAGGGCATACATGGAGGCTGAACACTGTGTACATAATAAATAAATAAATAAGCACTAGCTATTCTTCCAAATGACCTGAGTTCAATTCCCAGCATCTAAAGTGTAACTTTCAATTTCTGTACTCCAGATCCAGGGGACCCAAAGCCCTCTTCTGGCCTCTGTAGGCATTGCAGACATGTGGTACACATACCTACACACAGACAAAACACTCAAATGCATGAAAAGAAACACTACGAAATGAAACAAGCAATAGTGACATATTTTTTAAATTTTATTATGGTATACGTGTGCATGATGTATGTATGTGCATGCATAAGCATGACATAATATGTATGGAGAAGTCAAAGGAAAACTTTGTGCATTCAGTCAGATATATAGTTTGTGAAGTCAATTCAGTGGGTTCAAGTGGTTGAATCCAGATGGCTAGACTTGCACAGCCAATTGCCTTTACCAGCTGAGCCACTTCATGGACCTAACAGTGAAATATTTTGCAGTTCAAACTATATAGACTATTCACTGAAAAAAACACCTTGCCAAACTGAAAATATAAATATTAAAATCTAATCACTATCTGTGTGGCCCCGTAAGTTTATTGCTGTAACTTCAGCTTTCCTATCTATAAAGTAAGGGTAATCTCATCTATCCATAGGATAAAACATTTAGTAAGTTTTTAGTAAGTACATAGTAGGTATTTAAGTAGTGGTAAAAGTCAATGGAATTTGATTTTGTAGCTCAAATCTGAGGGCAATTATCCAAGCTTTTGGCCATCCCTACAAGTTAATAACATTAGAGTTGATGAACTGATGGTAGACACCAAGAGGTATGATTGCCACTGGCTTATAAGATAACTGACTTCATGTAGTGTTAGCATGGCATATATGTAAAAGGAATTCATTCTAGTATAAAGGACTACCAACTATGAACATAGTTCCCACTTCAGTCTATATTCACTTCACCATTACCACTAAGAACATGAGCTTGAGACCAGCCTTCTTGACTACATAGCTAAGATACACCCTATCCCCCCCAAAAAAAACCCAAAACCAAACAGCAAAAGAGTAGGGTGCAGTGGGCACAGGCTGCTCTCACTCTAAATGTATAGCAACTATACAATTTTAGCAATTTCTGAGCTTGCCTGGTCTACAATAAGATACTGCCTCAAAGAGGGGGGGGGTACACTAATAAAGGCCTGGCTAGTATTCGTGTGTGTGGTTTTTCGAGACAGGGTTTTTCTATAGCTTTGGAGCCTGACCTGGAACTAGCTCTTGTAGACCAGGCTGGTCTTGAACTCACAGAGATCTGCCTGCCTCTGCCTTCCAACTGCTGGGGTTAAAAGTGTGCATCACCACCGCCCGGCCCATATCTGTATTTTATTAGATGTGGTTACTGATATTTCTGAAAAATATCTGCCCTATGAACAACAATTAAAAATTATACCAAAGGGCTGGAGAGATGGCTTAGGGGTTAAAAGCATTGCGTGCTCTTCCAAAGGACCCGAGTTCGATTCCCAGAAAGCACATGGTGGCTCTCAACCATCTGTAATGAGGTCTGGTGTCCTCTTCAAAAAAAAAAAAAAAAAAAACTATACCAAAGTCACACAATGAAAGCTCACAGATTTGGAGGGAGACACAATTTCAGATCACTAATTCTTTTTTTGTTTGTTTTTTTGTTTTTCGAGACAGGGTTTCTCTGTAACTTTGGAGCCTGTCCTGGAACTAGCTATTGTAGACCAGGCTAGCCTCGAACTCACAGAGATCCACCTGCCTCTTCCTCCTGAGTGCTGGGATTACAGGCGTGCGTCACCACCCACGGCCAGATCACTAATTCTTAAAAACGTTGTATTAAGCCGGGCAGCAGTAAGTGGATCTTAATGAATTTGAGGCCAGCCTGGTCTACAAGAGCTAGTTCCAGGACAGCTAGGGCTGTTTCCGAAACCCTGTCTCGGAAAAAAAAAATTAAATTCTATATATCAAATGTTCAGATACAAAAGATCTACACAGAGACAGCGCCCATAGTTACAAATGAAACAAGAACCCAAGATGCAATCTGTATTATTCAAATACATGGCCATAAACAACACCTCACACTGAGCTCTTGAAACTTGGATACTGTGACTCATTTTACATTAGTTTGAATCAAATAACTAGTAGCTGATAACTGAATCAACTATTAGAACATCAAGTAAGTTGGACATGGTGGTGTACGCCTTTGGAATCCCAGAACTAGGGAATCAGAGGTAGGTGGATCTCTTTGAATTTGAGGCCAGCCTGGTCTACATGAGTTCCAGGCCACTTAGGGCTACATAGTAAGACCCATTTTGAATAAAATTTTAAAGTAAACCAAAATGTTCAAAAATAGTAAAATACAATGATAGCAAATTTATACTGATTACATGATAAAATAGTATTTTCAGTGCATTGAGTTAAATAAAACATAAATTCCTTCTCTATGTTTAGTTTTAATATGGCCACCACAGTGTAAAGCAAAGTGGCTCACCTTTTCTGGTAGTCAGCACTTGCTTCACCAGCCTGAGCCCTCCTTTGTTCACTGTTATCACATCACTGATCACACTTTAAACAGGTAAGTTTAAAGAGCTAAGATCAAAGTCCAACAGGAAACAGCAGCAGTAGGAAATCTGTGGAGCTTCTTGCTCTCTTTTTTAAAAGTTAAGTTTTATTATTTTATTCGCAGGAGCATTTTGCCTGTATATGCGTACTGTCCTCGGAGGTCAGAAGAGCTCCTGGAATTGGAGTTACAGATGACTGTGGGCTATCATTTGCGTGTGAGGAGCCAAACCCAGGTGCTCTCAGAGTAACAATCACTGGGCATCTCTCCAGTCCCTGCGTGGCATCTCTTAAAGGCAATCACTGCAGCAGTGCATGGTGGCAGGCCTAGAACTCCAACACTGAGGAGGCTTGAGTCTAAAGACACCCTAAGCAAATTAGCAAGATACTGTCTCAAAAATACATGGTTTATGGCCAGGTGTGCTGGTATGTGCTGTAATCCCAGCACTCTGGAGCCAGAAGCAAGCAGATCGCAGAGTTCAAGGCCAGCCTGGTAAGCGTAGTGAGCTCCAGACTAGACTGTGCTATGTAGTAAGACCCTGTCTCAAAAAAAGGAGGGATGGATGGAGGGGAGCAGGAAAGGGAAGGAAAAAAAAAATCATTCCATGCTTAAAGTACTGTTTTAGAACTCCCAGGTATAGGCCCCATTCTGACTATGGTCCGGAACACTACCTCAGTCCTCCTTCATTGTCAGTAAGAGAAAGGGCCAAGGACTGAGCAAGGACAGAAAAGTGCCTAACAACACAAAAGGGACGGTCAAGAATCTGCTGTTCTCCTCACTCTCTGGTCCTCGTTTATCATCACCATGTCCCTAAAGACAGAAATCCCAGCTATGATCAGAAACAATTGTTCCAACAGCAAACTACCAAGTTCCTAACACTACAAATTTCACCGCATTAAAATGAAAACTATAGTTTTACATACCTTAAAGTATTCCCCAATCTGACCACAAGTATTTTCATTAAAATTAGCTAAACTCCTTAAAGCTGAGTAAGCTAACACTTAAAAATTTTTTTTTAAAAAAAAATCTATCTTTAGTTGAGAAACTCTTTCCATGATAGACTAATTCCAGGCAATGTGCTCTCCTAGTCCGTCTAAGCATTTACTTCATCCCAGCAAAACCCTGCTTTCTCTTTGAAAACCAAAACCTTAGCAAGAATCCTACTATTCAACTCAGCAACATACTGCATGCCTGCATGTATGGATCAAAGGGAGAACAGAGTAGGGAGATTTGTAAACAAAAACAAAAAGTAAAACAAAATGTGCCAATCACAAAGATGCTTAATATGCCAAGAATTGAGAATTTCAGGCAGTGGGGTTTTGTTATTATTTTGTATTTTGACACAGGGTTTTGATGGCTGGCAAATTTACTGAATTCTGCAGCCTACAATTTCTTCAGAATCTGCAACTCTGACAAAAACTCCTTCATCACATAAAATATTTACATTTATATAATGTGATATGATGTGATTGATGTTCCAAGCCTTGATGATAGATCTTCATGAAAATAAAGAGCAAGTTTTGTTTTGTTTTTTTGAGACAGGGTTTCGCTGTAGTTTTAGAGCTTGTCCTGGAACTAGTTCTTGTAGAGCAGGCTGGCCTCAAACTCACAGAGATCCGCCTGCCTCTGCCTCCCGAGCGCTAGGATGCGACACCACTGTCCGGGTTAAGAGCAAGTTTTTATTTACAGCATCTTAAAAGCTTAAACTTTTAAGTTTCACAAGTTAACTCCACGCTCTCTAGCTCCTCATTTCCAGTTCTCCTGTGTGTTTTAGAAAACTGTTCTCTGCTAAGCAGAGCGGCAGAGGATGATAGCTGAATGACCCTTACAATGATGTGTTCAAGAGGGGATAAACACCTGAGGTCAGGAGATACATCATCTTGGAAGAGAACAATGATTAGGGCTTTTGGTGCAATTGACCACTCACTACCTACTGGAGTGGAATCCTACCAGCCAAGCCTAAGCTAAAGTGTAACACGGTCCTACCAAAAAAAAAATCAACATCCGAGATCTTCAAGAATACTTGTAAAGCTATTTTATAAATATTCAAAATCTTCACATTTTAGAAGGAAACAGTTGCAACTATTTGCAGAAACTGCTACTCACATGCCACACCTGCATCAAATTTATTTTAATTAAGGACAAGTTTGGATTCCAATCTGTAGGACCATTCAACAATTCTTGTCTCATATAATAGAAATGAAAAACTATTACTCAACCAACGATCAACAAATAAGATTTACCAAGGAGCAAACCATTGTCATGCCTTTGTTTCTCTTGCATATGGTTTATAAACATGTTTGCAGTAAAGTATTTATTTCTAGTGCACTTTAGTGCGTACAAAACCATTGTTCACTAGGATGCAGAAACAGTGCAAAGGCACTAATTGTTCATATTCATTTTTAACAGAGGGAACCCAAACAAGTTTGAACTGAGGACAACAATTTCTTTCTTGATCAGTATTGTCATGTTTTAGACATTTGCATAATTGTGATCTTATTGCCAATTATTTATTATTATTATTACCAGACCACTGCACCTTCTTTCAGAAATTAGCCCTTCAGAAGACGGAGCTGAAAGCAGGTTCCCTCATGAGGATAGTTGGGCGAAATAACTGAATATGAATAAATAATGATGTTAAAGAGTCAGGACAAGTGAACCAGGAAAATCAGCAGTTCTGAAGAAGCTTAATTCAGCGAAGCCCTCCAATAGTCACCTGTCTAGGCCAACCGCTGGCATGCTGCCAGGCTAGACAATGGTGTACTGACTCCAGGATAAGGCACAGTGGGGGGAAGGACGCCCCAGCCTACTAAAAAGAAGTCAGTTACAGATCAACTAGTCTGGTACTGGCTCTTAGAGCAGGTATGCACGCAGTATCAGGCTCTGCCGAATTCCACACAGCCCTCTGAGACATACTCCTGCCCTAATCCCACAACTACCTGCTAGATTCCAAAAGGCCACAAATAGCCTCTAAATAGCACTGCCTACCTTACAGAATCAAAGTGAAGCTAAGAGCTAACGCACCCCACGAAGAAACCAAGAAAGGAAGAATGTGTGCGTTCCCCTTGGGACCTTGACCCCATGCTCCCTGAGGCTGACACCGCCCCTAGCCGCCCCTCTATTCTATCTTCTTTCTGTTCCCGCAGTGAGTGACCTTCGGTTCCTCATAAATTCGGAGAAGGCAAGACACAAGCCACTGCTACTCCAACCCCAAGGTGCCTTTCTCGGTTGTGAACTGCAGAGGGAGGATGAAGAAGGTTGCTCCTCCCCAAGCCACCCGCCACACAATTTCTGGGTGCAGACTCGATGTAGAAATGGGACTAGACCAGGGGAAGGTGACAGCCTTGAATCGGCCCGGGGTTAACGAGAATTCAAGCTCCGGGAGAAACGTGCGAGAGTCTCTCCCACCTACCCCCCAACCCAAATGAATGAACTGGGTAAAAAGGGAAGGGGTTCTAGTCTAGTATGCGCAGTTCTTGCAATTCAGGAAGCAGAATAAGAGGCCGTCAGACGTAAGGCCTGGCCCCGCCGCCCTTTGCACTCCGATTCGTCATTTCCATCGTAGTCTAATATCACTTAACCCTTTAAGCTTTTAAGACAGTATCCCTTCCTCCATCTACGCCAAAACCGAACCCCCCCCCCCACTCCGCTCCCCTCGATCCCTTTCGGGCCGGGCCACCCGTTTTTTCTTTCCCACTACCCTCGGAAAGGCCCTCAGCAGCCCCGACCCACACACACCTGGAGATGCTCCTGAAAACGAATTGGCAGAATCTGGGCCATGGTGCTGTCGGGGGGTATGATCTCCTCCTGTCACTGGGGCTACGGGGCAGAGCCTGCCCGGGCTCTCCAAGGGAGAGGAGGAGAAGGGGAAGGGGGGGAGGCTGGACTCAGCTGGATACTCTCCGGGGACGCAGGAAACTGGCAGGCAGACGAAAGAGCTTGGGTCGGGGGCGGAGGCTCCAGGGGCCGGGAGAGCCGCAATGGCGGAACCGGGAGCAGCGCAGACTCCGGAAACGGCTGAGCCCTGCGGAAGGATCCCGGGGCAGAACTCCGCCCAGCCTCCTCACCCCCTCCGCCTTATGTAGCCTTCCACGAGCGCCGCGCCGCGGTCAGGCGTAGGAATTCAGGGACGCAGTGCGCGGAGCGCTCTCCGCCGCAGCGACAGCAGGGAAACAGAGGAAGCCAGGGACTACTTTTTTTAGACTCATCACTTTCCCCAGGCTCCGGTTGCTCCCTCCTCCCCTCCCCCCTCCTTTTTTTTTTTTTAAACATTTTGCCACATCATGCGACTCGGGGCGACCGACGTCATTTCCGCAGGCGCTGTAGGACCCACCCACGCACTTCCCGGTGCACGTGATGCGGGTAGGGAAGGGTCGGTTGACGGCTGCCAGAGCGGAGGGCGAGGGCTAGGCAATGGCCGCGGCTTCTGGGAATGAGGTGGCGGTTGGGCCCCCTGCCGGCGTGGCGGCCGGGGCGTGAGGAGAGCGAGTTCCTGAGGCGGAGGCCGCGGCGTGGGCGCCGGGGTGACTCAGGAAAACGGCCGCGCCGCAGCGCTCTTCGGGCGGCCTCCCCCGCCCGGTTTCACGCAGTGGGTGGTTGCTGACACCTCAGGGAGGGGGACCACGCCGGCCCGCCAGCCTCCCTGCCCTGACGCACGCCCTGCTGACGCGGGGAGAACCGGCCGGCTCTCCGAGTTCCACCTCAAAGGACACTGAAGGCCATGTGAGCCGTGGCTCAGGCTGGCCCTGGGGAGCGCTGCCGCGGACATCTTGGTGGATTTAGTTCCGCCTCGTGTAGAGATCGGCTCGGCCTTGGCGACTCGGAGTGCTCAGCCGCATCAGATGACTTGTTTAGATGGGGGTGGGGGCTGCTGCAAGAGACCTCTGGGGCTTTCTTGGAGCGGAGGGATTGACTGTCAGGCGTTAGGAGGACGTTGCCTGTAGGAGCAGTGTGTGTTGTCAGTGTAAGCACTGCAAAACCGGAGCACCATGTCTTCCCCCTTCGTTAAGGTACCTGGAGCATCGTTAGCCACTGACAGCCCTTGATAAACTATAAGATGTAGTGTTTTACAATAGCACCAGTGGAAGAAAGGTTTATAGACTTCAATGCCTTTCGTCTTTGTATTTTTTTTAATTCCTCTGAAAGTTCTTGAGAAGACTGTTTTCCCTGCCCTTTTCCCCTAAAGAACATAAGTCCCTACTGAGTATACAATAATTTCGTGTAAGCAGTTTTGCTTAGAGAAATCTGCCTAGTCATTTTAGTTGCTTTTAGTGTCTTCCAACCCCCCACCCCACCCCCAAATCTTGTTGAGAGAAGAAACTGGCCAGTAAGAGGGCAGTCGGAGATGGTTGTGAAGAACAACCTTGCCACCATATTGTAGGATGCTCTGTTTGCATAATTTACTTTATTTTACTAAGACAAGCACTTGAATGGGCTCTGTCCTGCAGTGTTTGATATGACCATTTTAATATGAGGCTTTAAGTACTTTTTTAGAAGTGAGCAAATTCTAAATTAAAATTCTAAGGTAGTTACTGTTTTATTGCAGAAATGCCAGTAGCTAAGTCGAATTGCATTTTCAGCCTCAGAATTTGGGATGTAAGAACTACATCATGAACAGATCACCACAATTTAATTTATTGACAAGTGCCTTGCATTTTCATACAGACCCTGTAATTTTAAGTATATTTAGAATCTCCAAAGCAATTGAGTCCTAGGACTGCTATGTCATCACACATAGAAATTTCAAGAATCAGTTGTTTTCAGAAATCATTTAGGAAGAAGAAAAATAAATTGTGATATCCCAAATTATTCTGCTTATTAATAGAACTGCCTTCTTGCCGTCCTGAGCTTTCTCACATCCTAATTATGAAAGACAGTATTGGGGGAAAAACACTAAAAGCAGCTAAAATGACTAAGCAGATTTCTCTCAGCAAAGGCACCTTAAATTTAAAATTTGGTGTGCTTTTTTTTCCCCAAAGAGAAAAGGGCCGCATGATAATCAGTTATTACCCAATGCTGGGGGTATTGTGGTACACATGTTTAACTCCCACACATAGCAAGACCCTGTCCCACAAAACTAAAACAGCCCCCAAATTGGCATGTCTTTTTAAGATCAGTAACTTGTAACGAAAGATGTATATTATGAGATTATGCTATCTAAGTATCGATGCCGCATAGAGACAGGAGAAAGGCAGTTCCCTACCTTCGAAACCAAGTCTCCTAAACTGTACCTGAAAGGCATGGTTTTAGGTCCTGCCTTAAAACAGATAACCTAATAAGCCCTAAAACAAATTCTGCTATCCAGAGTCATTCTTTTACGCGGAACGGACTGCTGCAATGGATGACTCATCAGCCTGGCTTTAGTTTCGGATGATTTAGTAAAGAAGCCATGTTCCTAAATGATAAAGGTCTGAAATTAAAGCTCTTTTTACAGTATTATGAATAGTAGCCCCTTGCATACTAAGAGCCTTAAAAAATACATTGCTTGAGCTATTATTTTGAGTAATTCTAGTTTCTCAAAACCTACACAAGAAAACTATATTATTTATCAGTACCTATATTTTATGCCAGGAACTCTAAATATGTATAACCATCCTGGAAAAAACAAAAATCTAAAAATACCACTTTTAGGATGGGTGTGGTGGTACATACATACACTTCTTTAATCCCAGCACTTGGCACTTGGGAAATTTAGGAAGGAGAATCAGGAATTCAAGACTGTATTTCTGTATCAGTCAGGTTGAGCTACAGGAGACCCTGCCTCAAAACAAAAACCTTGATAGCCAGGAATCTGCACCTGCATACTTAGGTGAGGCAGGAGGATTGATGGCAGTTCAAGATCACCGTAAAATAGAGACATTGTCTTTAAAAAAAAAAAATGAAGAGACAACCCTTTTGTTGTAGGATTCCTACCTAGTTTTTCACTTTTTGTCTTTTCAAGACAGGGTTTCTCTGTGTAGCCTCAGACTGGCCTCAGACTAACAGAGATCCACTTGCTTCTGCCGCCTGAATGCTGGGATTAAAGGTGTGCACCACTACCACCTGGGCACAGTTGTTCATCTTAAGACAACCCCAAAACTAAAGTATTTTTAAAAACTGACTTTTAAAAAAAGAACAGCTTAAGCTTACCACACTGTAAAAGTCACAGAGTAAAGGCATTCCTCAGATAGTCAAAGAACAAATTGAAAGCAGAACTCTAAAACTAATGCTTCATATCAATTATAATTCAGATTTTAATAAAACCATGAGAGACGCTTTGGAATTACACAGGTAAGATAACTGATTTTGTCATTTAAACAGCACCTTTGAAATATCTCAGCCTTCTAGGACTACTGATAAAAATCCCAACAGGACTAGTCTAGGGCTTTATCTTTTCATGCAAGATAAAAGGACACCATAGCACTTGTCTCTAAGAAAGCGAATATTGCTTGGGTCTCAGAAATTGGTCAACATAGTGTTTCAGTTCTTTATGATCAGGCAAAGTTCCTCAACAAGGATGAGGGGTGGACAGAAACATTTGCAAAGCAAAGTTTAGTATGAAATGGAGTTTATAAGCTATCCTTCACTGTCAAACTTTCTTTGAACTGCTGTATAGGCAAGATTTATAATGTGTCAGAATGGCAGTAAGGTCTGAGTGGGATATTCACCTTATTAGCACGTGTATGTTCCAAGTGAGAGGCTAAGACCAGCTTGGTAGGAACCAACCAATCTGGTTACATTAAACAGGTCCTTTCCATATTTTCTGACAGATCCTTGCAGAGAAAGGAAATAGCTTGGAACATTCCCTTACAAAGTTATTTAAGGCAGTGTGGTGGGTCACGCCTTTAATTCTAGCACTTGGGAGGAAGGCTAAATCAAGAGGAAGCTCAGTCTTGAATTTGAGGCCAGCCTAGGCTACATAGTAAGTTCCAGATCAGCCTGGATTACAGAATAAGACCTTGTCTGAAAAACCATTCTCCCCCAAAAGTCATCTTAGAACATTGGTTTAAATATAGTAGAATCACAGCCCAATGTGGAAGCACTTTAACCATGCTGATCAATAAATGCCAATCACATCCCTTCCCCCACCCAGTAACAAGTCACAAAAGCTTGAGAGGTTCTGTTGAATGCAAAAGCAATGAGGGTAAAATGAAGGAACTGTTTGTTATTGTTTTGTTTTTCGAGAGGGTTTCTCTAGTTTTGGAGCCTGTCTTGGAGCTCACTCTGTAGACCAGGCTGGTCTCGAATTCACAGAGATCCTCTTGTCTCTCTGCCTCCTGAGTGCTGGAATCGAAGGCGTGCACCATCACTGCCAAGCCTAGGAGAGATTTGTCACAGGTCTTTCCCTCCCAAATTTCTTATGTGTGTCTATGCATAATACATATTTACTCCAATGTTCATTAGGAACCAAACCATCCACCTTGTTTTGGTCTCTCACTGGGACCCAGGAGCTGAAGAGACAGCCCTCTCCCCCCACCTCTCCTCCAAACACTAGGATTATAAGCACACATCACCATGCCTAGATTTTTTTTTTAATTCCCTTTAAAAAATATGGGTGCTGACGATCAGACTCCATACTTGCATAGTAAGCATTTTATCTACTACCTCCCAGCTCCTTCCCCGAGTAGTAAATATGTAGAACTGTCTTTTTCACGACCTAGAAGTATTACTGTTTCCAGGTCAAAGCAAAATATGACCCACAAACATGTTCCTTCAAAAATCAGTTTTGTCATACTGAAAGGTTAGATCTCAGTAGCAGTGTATATACTTTTTACTAAACTTTCACGACCTCAGGACAGAATAGTTAAGGACTGAAACTTAGTAAAGTTTTGGTTCATTCAGTAATGAAGGTTTAAGGAATTATAACCTAATTTATGCCCTTATATATTTTCCAACCTCTATAAAGTCAAATATGCAGATGTTAAATTATTTTGTAAAGACTTTTTAAAGGGCTGGAGAGATGCCTCAGAGGTTAAGAGCATTGCCTGCTCTTCCAAAGGTCCTGAGTTCAATTCCCAGCAACCACATGGTGGCTCACAACCATCTGTAATGAGGTCTGGTGCCCCCTTCTGGCCTGCAGGCACACACAGACAGAATATTGTATACATAATAAAATAAATAAATAAATAAATAAATAAATAAATAAAGACTTTTTAAAAATTGAAATGGTGAGGTATGTTAGTTAAGAGCCCTTGAAGAGAATCAGAGTTCAGTTCCCAGCACCCACATTGAGCAGCTCACAGTCATCTATAATTCCAGTTCCAGGGGATCCAACACCCTCTTTTGTCCTATGCTACCGTATACACTTAGACATTTTTAAAGTTCAGAAAATTGATATAGAAAAGTAATTCTGAATCTTAAAGGTCTTATGTTCATCACAGTGATGTTTTTATATAGTACCCCAACAAACATTATCACTTCGTCTCAATATGTACCAAACCAGGAGCACAATAGAAAGAAAACCTAGGGAGGGGACAGTGCTAGGCATCACATACTAGACAAGTGCCCTACCACTTATCTACATTTCCAACACATGGGGAAGCAGAGGCAGGAGAATCAGTGAGATTCAGAGGCTATCCTGGCCTACATAGCAAGTTCCAGGCTAGTCACAAATACAGAAGACCTTTTCTTATCCTGTCACAACTTGTAAAAATGTGTGCCGTCAGCCGGGCAATGGTGGCGCATGCCTTTAATCCCAGCACTCAGGAGGCAGAGGCAGGCGGATCTCTGTGAGTTCGAGGCCAGCCTGGTCTACAGAGCTAGTTCCAGGACAGGCTCCAAAGCCACAGAGAAACCCTGTCTCGAAAAACCAAAACAAGAAAAAAAAATTTTTTATATGCCTGATGGTTGGCTTTTCCTGGCTGCTCATATTCCAAGTAATTGAGTTTAACATTATCCAAATAATACAGCTGTAAAACTTACATTCATTCTGTGATACTGGAATGATTGAGAATTTGTGGCATTCATGATATAAACTGTAATACTTTGAATGAGAAATGCACAACTCATACATTTGAATATGTGGTCCCTATTGGTGGTGCTGTTTTGGGGAAGTTTAGGAGACACATTCTTCCTGGAAGAAGTATATCACTTGGGACTGACATTGAGAGTGTGTGTATAGCTTCCCCTAATTCTACCATTCCACTTCAGGATTGCTGTTAAAAGATTTGATCTTTTGGCTTCCTGCTGCTGCAGTGCCTGCGCCTTGTCATGCTTCTATCCTGACATGATAGACGTTTATACCTCTGAATCCATAAATCAAAATAAACTCTGTCTTCCTTAAATTGCCTTTGGTCATGGTGTTTTATCACAGTAGTAGAAAAGTAACATACAGAGGTCTACTTCATACTTACTGATATCAAATTTTTCTTTTTCAGCCAGTGCTATTAACACCAAGAGTCATAAAAAGATTCTCTTTTATATCCACCACCCACACAAATATAACAAAGCTTTTAAATAAAAAACAGCCTGACAAAACAGGTCACGCACACACACATATATAATTTATGTATTGTTAATTACTATTTAGTTCAGCCTCCAGATCAAATGTGGTAAGATGAGACTCATTGCTAAGGAAGACTTTAAAATTTTAATTTTTAAAAGGGAAGTAAATGGATGAACACACTGGCACACAGTGACAGACTGTAAGTACTACATACTACAAAAGGATAATCTCAGCCAAGGTTGACTTAAAAAGTTTTCTCTAGAACAAGTGGCATTCAGACTGGGGATATGTAGCTCCATTGGTAGAGTACTTACCTAGCAAGCATGAAACCTTGTGGTGTGGGATAATGCTCTTGTACACTGAAGACTTGTATTGGCGTAATAAAACGCTGATTGGTCAGTAACCAGGCAGGAATGATAGGCAGGACAACAAGACTAAGAGAATTCTGGGAAAAGGAAAGGCAGAGAGTAGTCACCAGCCCACGCACAAAGGAAGCAAGATGAGAATGCCTTACTGAGAAAAGGTACCAAGCCATGTGACTAAACATAGACAAGAATTATGAGTTAAGTTGTAAGAGCTTGTTAATAATAAGCCTGAAGCTGGGTGGTGATGGCGCACACACCTTTAATCCCAGCATTCAGGAGGCAGAGGCAGGCAGATCTCTGAGTTTGAAGCCAGCCTGGTTTACAAGAGCTAGTTTCCAGGACAGGCTTCAAAACTACAGAGAAGCCCTGTCTCGAAAAACAAACACAAGACAAAACAAAAGCCTGAGCTAATAGGCCAAACAGTTTATAATTAATATAAGCCTCTATGTGTTTTTTGGGACTGAATGGCTGTGGGACCTAATGGGCACATCTTCCATCTACACCTTCTATATGCTGGGTTCAATATTCAGCACCACAGAATCAGTGTAGTAGTGTATGGCAATAATCCTAGAATTTGGGAAGTAGAGGTAGGATCAGGAGTTCAAGGTCACCCTAAACTACATAATAAACTTGAGTCTAGATAGATGAGACCCCAACTTCAAGAAAGTAAATGGCACTCAAACTATTACTTGACCTACTGGATGAAGACTGAAAACTGTAAAACCTTTTTAAAGCCCCTTCTCAGTAGTACATTAAAATCTTTTCCATTGTTTTAACTCTGGTTAACTATATAGAATATTAAAGATGTATTGCATTTGTTTATACTGTGGAACATTTATATAATCATGCAAAACTGTGTTGCTTTCTTTTATGTTGCATTTGTTTTGTTACTTTGCCTGTATAAAACACCTGATTAGTCTACTAAAAAGCTGAACAGCCAATAGAGAGTCAGGAGAAAGGATAGGCGGGGCTGACGGCAGAGAGAATAAATAGAAAAAGAAAGCCCAAGGTATGAGAGAGGAAGAAGAGGATTTCAGGGGCCAGCCACTCAACTACACAGCAAGCCACAGAATAAGAAGTAAAGAAAGGTATACAGAAATAGAGATAAAAGCCCAGAGGCAAAAAGATAATTTAAGAAAAACTGGCTAGAAATAATCCAAGCTAAGGCAGGGCGCTATAAGAAGGAATAAGCCTGGTGTGATTTCTTGGGGAGCTGGGTGGCAAGCTCCACAAAAGCCAAGAGTAAAAACAACAAGATAACTTTTTGTTGTTGTTGTTTCAGCTAAACCCTACTATTCCTAGATAACCTAGATTAAAACTCATTTACTTTCTCCACACGCTACTTATGACTATTTTACCCCATTAACCTGACGACCATGTTAGCATGCCAGTAGCCACACCTGGACTTAACAGAACAAGCATTTACATTTCCAGGGACTGGAGGATGTCTGTTAGTGGGTGTAGAGTGTTTGCCTAGTATGCACAAGTCTCAGAGTTCAATCCTCAGTACCACAAAACTGAGTATATATGCAAGTGTTTCCCACAAACAAAACACCAATCTGATGCTAGGGTATAGTTTGGATTAACCAATTCCATTTCATGTTTTAAATGAATCAAGTAACCTTACATTAGGGAACACAGGTGGATTTTATCTGAACACATTATTTTTTTTTAATTTATTTATTATGTATACATATTCTGTCTGCATGTATGCCTGCAGGCCAGAAGAGGGCACCAGACCTCATTGTAGATGGTTGTGAGCCACCATGTGGTTGCTGGGAATTGAACTCAGGACCCTTGGAAGAGCAGGCAATGCTCTTAACCACTGAGCCATCTCTCCAGCCCATCTGAACACATTATTTTGAGCAATCTTTAACAAACTCACAAAGGAAATTTTGTATTAATTTGTATTTTAAGTTCAAAGGAGCATTGAACAGTAATAAGGATTATTTTGAACATCTTTGGGAGACTGAAGATTGCAATTTAAATTTATTAGGGCCAATGAGATGGCTTAGTGGGTGCTGGTGCCTGCTCCCCAGGCTGATGACCCGAGTCCCAGTTCTGATAACCACATACTGGAAGGAGAGAACCAAATCCCACTGTAGTCCTTCTGATCTCCATATGAACCCCATGGCATACACATAGCCATACACAAACATAAGCACACAGAATGAAAAAGACATAAATTCATTTATTTCTGGTATTATCTCACTTGCCCTGCTAAGAAAAAAAAAAGACAGATTGGAAATCTTGCAAAAGAACATTTTAAAAGCTCATTCTTATTTTTAATGAAATGACTGATCATGTACTTTTTCTACTGTAACATGTTTCCTTTGTGTAGTAATTTGAGGCAAATTCCTATTCTTGCAAGAGCAAACCCCTCTATACTTTTACCCCCAGCCTCTATTTACCTTCATGCCTTAACTAGGTCAAGCATTCCCTTAATAGTTTTAATGGAAATTCTCATCACAATCATCTCAAAGATGTAATGTCATTCTCTTCTAACAAATGTTAGAATTTTGTTCCATAATTCCCAATCCACCGATTTCTATGATCTGTGATTTCAGTCTTTATATATCATTACTTTCCTACATATATATTCTCTATACCAAGTAATGCTGTTAGTCACCCTTCTGAAATACCCCAAGGTTTTTGATTTTTGGAAGGACAGGATCTCACTGTAGTAATAGGAGCGGCGGGGCTGCATCCCCAACACCCCAGCCTCCTGGCTAGCTTATGCCCGAAATAACAACACACAAACTGTATTCATTTAATCACTGCTTGGCCCATTTCTAATCATCTGTGTAGCGTCCCTAGGTGCGCTTACCGGGAAGATTCTAGCCTATGTCCATCCTGGGGAGCTTCATCGCATGTATCTTCCCGGGAGCGGGGAGCATGGCGTCTCTCTGAGGCATCTGCTCCCGAGAGGAGAGCTGTGGAGTCTGAGCTCACTTCCTCTTCCTCCCAGCATTCTGTTCTGTTTACCCCACCTACCTATGTCCTAACCAATAAAATGGGCCAAGGCAGTTCCTTTATTAGCCAATGACCTTCCTCCATCATCTAACTGTGCAAACCCGCATGACCTGGAACAATTATGAAGACCAGGCCATCCTCAAACATAGATCTGTCTGTCTGCCTCTGCCTCCCCAGAGACAGGTGTCACCACCCCCAGCCTTTATTCTTAATTATTAGTAGAGATATGCCTCTCTGCTTGGGTTTGTGCATATGAGTGCATATGGAGGCCAAGAAAGGACATTGGATCCCCAGGAGCTGGAGTTACAGCTTATTGTGATCTACTAATGTGGGTGCTAAGAGCTGAATGCTGGTCCTCTACAAAAACAGCAAGTACTCTTAACCACTAAGACATCTCTCTAGATGGAATTTATTTTTAAATTGTGAGTGTATGAATGCAGATGTGTGTAGCCCTTGAGCTTTCTAATTCTGTGTTAGTCCATGTTGTACCTAGAACTCATATGTTTACTGGAAGTTATTTTTTTTTTTTTTGGATTTTTCGAGACAGGGTTTCTCTGTAGCTTTTTTTTGGTTCCTGTCCTGGAACTAGCTCTTCTAGACCAGGCCTGCCTCTGCCTCCCGAGTGCTGGGATTAAAGGTGTGCGCCACCACCGCCCAGCTGGAAGTTTTTTTTTTTAATATTTATTTATTTATTATGTATACAATGTTCTGTCTGTGTGTATGCCCGCAGGCCAGAAGAGGACACCAGACCTCATTACAGATGGTTGTGAGCCACCATGTGGTTGCTGGGAATTGAACTCAGGACCTTTGGAAGAGCAGGCAATGCTCTTAACCACTGAGCCATCTCTCCAGCCCCTGGAAGTTCTTTTTTTAAAGGAATACCAATACACACACACACACACACACACCCCAATGTATACCAAGATACCAGTATATACCAATAATATCAATATATACAAACACACACTATAAAAAAATTCCCTGGAGTCAGAGATGTCAGAGGATAAAATGATTGTGTTTATGAGGCCCTGAGTTCAGTCCCCAACACTGATGGCATATGTCTGTAATCCCAGAATTTAGGAAATGAAAGCAGAAGAATCAGTTTAGGCCAGTCTAGGCTGTACATGAGACAGTGTTTCATAACAAACAAAAAAAATTCAAAAAAAAATCCTTGAAGCTGATTCAAGCAAGAATCACCACCTGATATAGATCTTTTTGTGTTTGTAATGTGATATTTTAATAATCCTAAAGTATCTTTCCTTAAAACTACTTTTTAAATTGAAAATAATTATTTCTATGTATGTGTAGGAATGATGTGTTTGTGTGGGCTTGTGTGCCATGACACATATATGGAGGTCAAAGAACAACTTCTTAGTATTAGTTGTCTCATTCCACTCTTTATATGGGTTCAGGGAATCATACTCAGTCTCCACTGGGTCAAGTGCCATTACCCAAAGAGCTGTCTTTCCAGCCCTGAAGTACTTTGGAATTTTTTTTAAAAGATTTATTTATTTATTACATATACAACATTCTGCCTTCATGTATGACTGTATGCCAGAAGAGGACATCAGATCTCATTATAGAGGCTGTGAGTCACTATGTGGTTGCTGGGCATTGAACTCAGGACCTCTGCAAGAGCAGCCAGTGCTCTTAACCTCTGAGCCATTCATTGCTCCAGCCCTACTTTGGAATTTTAAAAGAAGTTGAAGAAATTTTGCGTAAAGACCATATAATAAAGATTAGCATCACTAATAAGGGCAAATACTATATACTTTCAGCTGTGATACCCTAGAAGAGATTCTGATAGCTTAAGAAGCATTCAAGTAAAAACTGTGTAACGGTGGAGCAGGGTAGATTTGTACAAGCGTGAGTACCTGAGTTCAGATCCTCACTTGTTAAATACTGCTGTAGCAGCTCAGTCCCTGCACTGGTAGGTGGAGACAGAATGATTCCTGGGGCTTGCTGGCCAGCCACCCTAACTAGTTGGTAAGCCCTCAAACAGTAAGGTGAAAGTGATAGACCTTAACACTGATGTAAACCCCTGGTTCCTCATGGGGTGGTGTGCATGCACATACACAGCCTTAGGAAGAAGAGAGAAATCCAAACCAATGCTACCATATAAAATAACAACTCAGGGTTGTTTTTGTTGTTTTTAAAAAAATAATTCTATTAAGTTAAAGACTGCAGTTTTTTTTTTCAGATTGAAATGAGGGGAGGAAGAAGAGCAGACTAAATATAGCACATGATCCTTTGCTGAATCTCAAACTGGAAAAAAGTCTAAAAGATTATTAATAGTTGAGAGGTGTGGCACACACCTTTAATCCCAGCACTGAGAATCAGAGGCATGATGTGCGATTCCCCTCTGTATGCTGTGAATACCATTGGTGAATAAAGAAACAGCTTTGAGCCTATAGCAGAGCAGGACAAAACTTAGGTAAGTGCGGGGGGGGGGGGGCACACTAAACTGAATGCTGGGAGGAAGAAGGTGAAGTCAGGAAGAAGCCATGGAGCCTCTGTGAGAGATAGACATGCCGAAATTTTGCCGTAAGCCACTGCCATGTAGTGATACACAGATTAATGGAGATGGGTTAAATTAATATGTAAGAGTTAACCAATAAGAAGCTAGAGCTAATGGACCAAGCAGTGATTTAAGTAATACAGCTTCTGTGTGATTATTTTGGGAGTCTGAGCAGCTGGGAAACAAACAAGCAGCCTCCTCCAACAGAGGCAGACAGATATGTGAGTTTAAGGCCAACCTGGTCTACAGAGAAAGTTCCAGGACAACCACTGCCATAGAGAGAAACCCTATCTCAAAACGAACAAATAACAATGAAAAAAGATTAGGCATATTTCTCCCTTAAAATTCCTCTTCTGGGAGTTCCTCCATGTCTACTTTCATTCAGCTGGGAAAAAAAAAAAGAGATTATTTAGAACAAGTGATGAAATTAGAACGTGGAGCCGGGCGGTGGTGGCGCACGCCTTTAATCCCAGCACTTGGGAGGCAGAGGCAGGCGGATCTCTGTGAGTTCGAGACCAGCCTGGTCTACAGAGCTAGTTCCAGGACAGGCTCCAAAACCACAGAGAAACCCTGTCTCGAAAAACCAAAAAAAAAAAAAAAAAATTAGAACGTGGACTATGATACAGAATTTGGTAGTTAATATTTACTGATTTAAAAAAGCTTTCGGGGGGGGGCTGAAGAGATGCCTCAGTGGTTAAGAGAACTGACTGCTCTTGCAGATGTCCTGAGTTCAATTCCCAGCAACCACATGGTGGCTCACAACCACCTATAATGAGATCGGGTGCCCTCTTCTGGCCTACAGGCAGGATATAAATAAATAAATAAACAAACAAATCTTTTTTTTTTTTTTTAAAAAAAAAAAAAGCTTTCAGGAACTAGAGAGATGGCTCAGAAAGTAAAAGCATGGGCTGCTCTTCCAGAGGACCCTGGTTTGATCACTAGCACCCTCATGGAAGCTCACAATCATTTGTAACTCCAGTTACTAATGCACTCTTCTGGCCTCCAGGGGCACCAAGCATACATGGTACATAGTTATATGTACAGAAAAATTGACACCCATACATATAAGATAAAAATAAATCTAAAAAGATTATAAAAGAGCTTGCATTCCAAGAATCCACCCATATCCCTATATCTAAGGATAATGTACTTATTATGTACCTGAAAAGAAAAACTGGAAGGACTAAATGATTTAAAAGAATAAATTAATAATGCTCCAAACATTCAAAGAAATTATTGGGCTGGAGAGATGGCTCAGAGGTTAAGAGCATTGCCTGCTCTTCCAAAGGTCCTGAGTTCAATTCCCAGCAACCACATGGTGGCTCACAACCATCTGTAATGAGGTCTGGTGCCCTCTTCTGGCCTGCAGTCATACACACAGACAAAATATTGTATACATAATAATAAAAAAAAATTAAAAAAAAAAAAGAAATTATTGTCAGGCGTTGGTGGCGCACGCCTTTATCCCAGCACTCGGGAGGCAGAGGCAGGTGGATCTCTGTGAGTTCGAGACCAGCCTGGTCTACAGAGCTAGTTCCAGGACAGGCTCCAAAGCCACAGAGAAACCCTGTCTCGAAAAACCAAAAAAAAAAAAAAAAAAGAAATTATTACTTACCATCAATGAAAAGCAAGATTTGGGCTATCACCAATTTTTCAGAAAGGCTTCAAGTACTTAACCACTGAACTTAAAACTTTTTAGATACCAAAGGATATAATTACTTAATAAAATAAATTTGGCCTAATTTTTACACACACAAAAATATACAAAATAATGCCAGGTAGAGTGGCGCGCGCGCGCGTGCGCGAGAGAGAGAGAGAGAGAGAGAGAGAGAGAGAGAGAGAGAGAGAGAGAGAGAGAGAGAGAGAGAGGTATGTGTGTATCACTTGAGCAGAGGCAGGAGGATCGCCTGGTCTATATAGCAATGTCAGGCCAACTAGGGCTATACAGAAATAAATAAATAAATCCACATACTGTCTATTGAGTTTTAGTGACACTAATAGCTTTATTTAACAAATACTGAGTGACTACTATGTGCAAAACACTATGCTAGGTGCCATGAAAGATACAAAGGTGAAAGACATAGACCCTGCCCACCAGGAGCGTATAATCTAATGAGGAAGACAGACATATACACACATAACTACAATACAAGGCAGTAAACAAGAGTAGGCAAGTGCTGAGTGTGGCCTGAGTGTAATATTAGCCTTAAGGTTCGAATTTTAAACACTAAAGTGTTGACTGCTTTGAAAATCCCAGATTAGCATAACAGGTGTTTAAATGGTCCAACCCAAACAGTTGCAGTCAGGAGTAGGCCTGGTGGAAGGGCTGCTTGAAAGCACTGTCACATCTACATACAGGGCTGACACAAGTATGTAGGAACAGGTAAGAGAATTTGTGTGTTATATGTGTGTGCGTGCACGCTTGTGTGTATATATACATCTGTCCTTTGGTTAATGGCTATAGCTACTGTTTTAAACAATATACTTTTATATAAAAAGGAATTTGTATAATCCCAGAAAAATCAATTTAAGGAGTAGGATTAATTTAAGAAAAAATCCTTCCATAGGCAATTTTATTTACTAATTGAGTCTTTAAATATCTATAAAGCTCTGGAGCAATTAAATGGTTAGATATCTAAGTATTGCTGAGTAAAAACCTCTTATGTAAGTTTAGCCTTCTGAAGGAAATGGTCACATACCTGATACAACACTACTCTAATAGCAATAAGAAGGCCTTAAAGAGATTTAAAGAAAATAATCTTTAATGCTTCAATGCAAATGGAATACACGCTGATTAAATACAATTCAGTGTTCTTTGAAAATATCTGTGACAGCATTTGATACCAGTTAAGGCCAGCAACACAGAAGTGAGGAAAATATTGTATCATCTTTCATTGGTTTCATTAACATTGCCTGTGATTATGCAACCCAATCTTTTCTTTCAAAATGTCATTTGTTGGTATTGATGAGATGTGATTTATAAATTCTGATTTTCTTTTAGCTCACAAGCGAGGAAGAGCTACTGACCACTTCCTCTTGCTGTACTGTCTGAAATAACTGGCAAAACAGAAACACATTTCCTGGCTGCTTTCCTACTTCCTGAATTGGATGGTCCACTGCTTAGCCTGTTTCCTTCAATGTGTCACTGTGGTCCTGGGTTCTCTGCTGCTTTCTCTCAAGGAAACGAGCCCGTGCATCTGAGATAGATTTGTCATCATTTCTTCTTTGCATTTTCTTTAGAGCTTCTTTTGATATTCCATCTGAAAACAGTGCAAAGATATCCTGATTTTCAACATTAAGAAAAATGGGCTAGGAAGATGGTTTGGTAGCATGCACTTGTATAGCAAAATCAGAGGTGGAGACAGGCAAATACCAAGGAGCACCAAAGCCAGCTAGCCTAGAGTACACTGTAGCAAACAAAGACCCTATAATCACCAATAACTGAGGCTGCCCTCTGACCTCTGTCCGCATGCACACACATGTTCACATATGAATACACACATCATAAACATACAATTTTTTTTTCAAGACAGGGTTTCTCTGTGGCTTTGTAGCCTGTCCTGGAACTAGCTCTTGTAGACCAGGCTGGCTTTGAACTCAGAGATCCACCTGCCTCTGCCTCCCGAGTGCTGAGATTAAAGGTGTGCGCCATTACCACCCGGCTACAAATATGTTTTTTAAAGAGAAAAGATCATCAAGGTAATTAAACGTTGTCTTGATTAAAGTCTGGCTGAAAGAGCACACAGGTGAGGATGCTGAGCTCAGTGGTACAATGTATACTTCACACGAACAAGACTCTAGGACTACCACTACAATAACAAAAAGTACATGGGCCAGCAGGTAAAGGTGCTTCCTGCTAACTCTGTCAACCTGAATTTAATCACCAGGATCCATGTGACGGGAGAAGGCTAACTCTCACAAGTTGTCCTCTGCCCAAACTTATATAGAAAACACACACAAATAAATAAATGTAATAAACAACAATAACAAAAAGATTCATGAAGGCCAACCAGTCAGAAAAACTAACCCTAGTTCAAGCACATATGACAGTATTATAATACTGCAATAAAACATCTAGTGATTACCATATTTAAAAAACCTTTGGATGAGCCAGGAATGGTGTTCATGTACTTGGAGATATCAGCACCTGGGAGTCAGCAGTAGATAGATCTCTATGAACTTAGGCCAGCTAGGTCTACTTAGCAATTGTCCAGTCAGCCAGAGTTACATGGTGAAGTTTTATTTCAACAAGAAACCTTTCTGTGACTTCTTGAGCAACATGTTCTACCATCTATTTCCCAGGGATGTTGAATATAATACAATTCATCATTCTGCCTCAAAAAGTTGTGTCAAAAAGCTTTTAATGTATGTGAGATAATTGTGTTTTATACTACAGTTCATCACCACAACTGTTTATATCTTCCATCTATAGTCCTAACTGCTCAGAAAACCTGTTAGAAAAATAGAAATTTGAAGGTAATAAGTCACAATATTTAATAAAATAAAAACAGTAAGTAAAACTGGGAAAAATAAAACTTAAAAAAATGAGCCAGGCAGTGGTGGTGTACACCTTTAATCCCAGTACACAGGAGACAGAGGCAAGCACAACTCTTGAGTTCAAGACCAGCCTGATCTACAGAGCAAATTCCTGGACAGCCAGGACAATTCCTTGACAGAAGAACACTGTCCAAAACAAAACAAAATAAAAACACTGGGAGAAGACAGTTTCAAAGTTAAGAGAACACCAATAATCCCAGGACTCAGGATACTGAGATCACAGGGTGACCACAACTTTGAGGCTACTCTGGTCTACAAAGTAAACCCCATCTCAGAAAAATAGTAGAACAAACAATTCACTCACCCTTTAGCTGCTTCACATTTTCTTTATTTGTCCATTTTCTTCTTGCATCTTCTCTCATTTCACGTCTAGCCACACTGCTTAAATCATGTGCATTAAGTTCGTGTAACTTGGGTAGTAAGTCTCTCACCCATTCATAACGGATTGGACATACAATTCTTGCATAGACTTTGGTGGTAACTAATACTTCATGGAAAATAATCCATTCAAGTTTGGTTTCCTGTTCATGAAGCTATAAATAAATATAAGGCTTAAATGAATACAAAAATTTCATTTAAGGATAACTATTAGTAATCAGCCCTATTCTACATTAGAGCAAGAAAATAAGGAAAGCCAGGACTATAGACTCTGGCTCCAAAATAAAAAGAAGATAATATCCTGAAACCTGAATGTTTATTTTCTTCCTATAAAACAGAAGTCATAGCTGGGCAGTGGTGGGCAGTGGTGGTGCAAGCCTTTAATCACAGCACTTGGGAGGCAGAGGCAGGAAGATCTCTGAGTTCAAGGCCAGCCTGGTCTACAAGAGCTAGTTCCAGGACAGGCTCCAAAGCTACAGAAAAACCCTGCCTCAAAAAGCAAACAAAAAAAACCCAAACAAACAAAAAACAAAAGTCATATGCCAACCAATACCTTTAAGCTCTACATAAAAGAAATGTAAAAATCTGAAATGAAAACTAGAAGACACTGGTATGTTAGTACTACACTTATAAAAGCCTACCTTTTATTGAAAATAAGATGAATTAGGGCTGGCAAGATGGCTCAACTGACAGAGTTGATTCCCCGTGGTGGAAGGAGAAAACTAACTCCTGCAAGTTATTTTCGGGCATTAATGTGTGTGCCTCTCCACACTCCCCCAAAATGTAATTTAAAAAAAAAAAAAGGGCACTTTAAGGGCAAGGGATGTAAAATTCCTGCCTTACATGTGCAAGGTCCCAGGTACTACAAGAGAAAACAGAACAAAAAAAAATTAAAAAATTAAAAATAAAAAACCCACAAAGGCAACTGTTGCAAGGCAAGGTGATGTAAACCTGTAATCTCACTACTTGGGAGGCAAAGGCAAAAGAAGCTTGAATCTAGCCTGAGCTACACAGAGATCCTATTTCAAAAAAGGAAAAAAGTACTTACTGCTGAGGAAGGGTGAATATGAACTGGACTTCCACGCCCATCCATTGTGCAAAACGTTCTGCCAACAGATCTATACATAGGAAAAACAAAGGATAAAGACTAAAATAGCAAAGCAATAAGTTAACTGTTATATAATATTTTACTACTAAAATAAGCAAAAGTTTACCTGGGAAAGAAGAACCATTTAAGTAACAAACAATATTGTCACAAGAACTAGTTTAAAGGAGCCATATAAACACTTGACCAAGCTCAAATTATATATTCTCCTAATGAGTATCTATACAGTAAGAACCTTTTTTCATCACAATTCTAAAGAAAGGAAGCTGTTATTACAGAAGAGATTTAACTAGTGGGTTTATACCTTATACCTTTAAAAATATATATTAATGCATGTGGGCAGGGGTGCATGCATGCTTTGTCATATGTGGAGGCCAAAGGACAACTTTGGAGTCAATTCACCTTCTACCCTTATTTCAGTTCCAGGGTTCAAACTGAGCTCATCAGGTTTGCAAGGCAAGCATCTTTATCCACTGAGCCATTTTACCAGCCCTACAATTATATGTTTATGTGAAAGTAACTTCAGAATGTTAGCTCATCTCAACATTTTCTTCAATAATTTTGTACGTGTGTGCATGTGCCCATGCATATAAATAGGGAGACCAGAGGTCAACTTTATTTTTTAAGACAGGGTCTCTCTCTGACCCTGAATCTCATTCTGAAATAAACTAAATTTACAGAAAATTACTACATAAAGGACACAATAATTTTTTTTACTAGAAGTACTGAGCAGTAAATTGCCAATCCAATACCTCACTGGTGCATTATTACCAAATGCTTGCCATTTTCCTTCCTAGTTAAGCCACCAAACCAGAAAATTAACACTGACGCATTATTAACATCAAATCATAAGATCCCACTGACATATCACCACTGTCCTAATAATATCTTTTAAAGCAAAACGACTCAATTAAGAATCAGCACCACCTTTATTTTTCATATCCTTCATGCTGGAACATTTGCTCACTTTCATAGTGGTATCACTGTTCCCAGGCTCTCTCAGATGATAGTGTCAGGGGACCAGACATAAGCCACTATCCCTGCCAACTCTGAGTATATCTAATTCCTTTCACCATTATCCTTACAATATTTACTTATGTGATCCATAACGAATTTCCCATTACCAGTGTTCCTACTTTCCTTACAAAGATACCCTTATTTTAACCCATCTTAATTGAGTCCCGATAGTCCATATATCTAAGCTTTGTCAGGGATGCCACTGTCTTGTTTGGCTCTTACACTCTTCCTGGGGCCACAAAACTACAAAAACCCTTGTCATTTGCTTTAGATGTTGACACATCTGCCTAGTATGTACTCTCTTCCTATCCTGCCTTGACTCCAGTATCCCAGTTTGAATCACAGTACTTCCCTGTGCACAGATGACAATTATGAAAAGATTTCTTATAATTGTTATCATCACCACAGAATCTATAGCAAACCTTCAATCTTTAAATATTTTACCACTGCAATTAGATACAGTAGTGTTTATGAGCTTAATGCTCAATGCTCAAGCATAATGCTCACCTTCGAGCAACATTTTTGAAGTAGCCTGCACAAAGACATCTTCGTAGTACTTCATGTTTAGGCCCTTCAAAAGTCTCTCTTGGGAAATCACTTTGCTGTAGAAAGAATATGTATTCAGTGAAAAAGATCACAGGACAATATGATCTAATTTTTTTTTAAAGTTCACATTCCTAAAAGCTTCTGGGTAATATATTGTAAGAAGGATTAGATTTAGCCTTGTACCCAAAATAGTCAAAAGACACACAGTATAAAATAATTGACAGAATACTATGTATCAGACAACAAAAGGAGACAAAGACCCAAGAGACAGGAAATTAATACCAATAAAAATTCTGAAAAAAAAATTCTGACTATGGCATAAGAAAGAAAATCCAGAACCAGGCGGTGGTGATGCATGCCTTTAATTCCAGCACTGCGGGGGGAGGGGGGCAGAGGTGGGTGGATTTCTGTGAGTTCAGGCCAGCCTGGTCTACAAAGCAAGTTCCAGGACAGCTGGGTTATACAGAGAAAACCAGTCTCAAAAAAAAAAAAAAAAAAAAAGAGGAAAAATCCAAATGGAATCCAGAAGGAAACAAAGCCAAGAGACTAAAAAGACCAAAGTGGCTGGAATTTGGAGGAAAGAGTAAATTCAGGAGAGCTATTCAGAAACAACATTGGAGATCTGCAGAAAATAAGTATCTGCCCAAGTACTTAACCTGCCAGAAAAACAAGAATGCTTAGAATTTCACAGAGCTAAGAATGATGGTATAAAACAAAACAAAACCTTCTAAGGCCTGGTTTTGGATAGAATATCTAGAAAGGGATTGCCTTTAATACCAGCACTTCGGAGGCAGAGGCAGCAGATCTCTGACTTTGGGGTGGCCCTAAGATATATATATGGAGTTCCAGGCAAGCCAGTGCTACATAGTCAGACACATATACACCAAAACCAAAACAAAACCTGCACATAAAATATCATGAAACATTGAGAGGTGTATATATTATTTTTAAAATACTTATTTTAAATTATGTAAATGTGTGTGCCTTCATGAATATGTGCAGGTGAGTACAGTAGAGAGGTCAGAGGCAATGGATTCCTGGGAGCTGGAGTTACAGGCAGTTATGAATCACCTGATGTGGTACTGGGAACTCATGTGCAAGAGCAGTATGTGTCCAGTCTGTCCTGCACGATTATTCTTGCAGTTTGTGTACAGTCTGTCCTACACGATTATTCTTGCAGTTTGTGTACAGTCTGTCCTGCACGATTATTCTTGCAGTTTGTGTACAGTCTGTCCTGTACGATTATTCTTGCAGTTTGTGTACAGTCTGTCCTGTACGATTATTCTTGCAGTATGTGTACAGTCTGTCCTGCACGATTATTCTTGCAGTTTGTGTACAGTCTGTCCTGCACGATTATTCTTGCAGTTTGTGTACAGTCTGTCCTGCACGATTATTCTTGCAGTTTGTGTACAGTCTGTCCTGTACGATTATTCTTGCAGTATGTGTACAGTCTGTCCTGCACGATTATTCTTGCAGTATGTGTACAGTCTGTCCTGCACGATTATTCTTGCAGTATGTGTACAGTCTGTCCTGCACGATTATTCTTGCAGTATGTGTACAGTCTGTCCTGCACGATTATTCTTGCAGTATGTGTACAGTCTGTCCTGCACGATTATTCTTGCAGTTTGTGTACAGTCTGTCCTGCACGATTATTCTTGCAGTATGTGTACAGTCTGTCCTACACGATTATTCTTGCAGTATGTGTACAGTCTGTCCTGCACGATTATTCTTGCAGTTTGTGTACAGTCTGTCCTACACGATTATTCTTGCAGTTTGTGTACAGTCTGTCCTGCACGATTATTCTTGCAGTATGTGTACAGTCTGTCCTACACGATTATTCTTGCAGTTTGTGTACAGTCTGTCCTGCACGATTATTCTTGCAGTATGTGTACAGTCTGTCCTACACGATTATTCTTGCAGTTTGTGTACAGTCTGTCCTGCACGATTATTCTTGCAGTATGTGTACAGTCTGTCCTGCACGATTATTCTTGCAGTATGTGTACAGTCTGTCCTGCACGATTATTCTTGCAGTATGTGTACAGTCTGTCCTGCACGATTATTCTTTCTTCTTTCTTTTCTTTTTAGACATATTCTATTAAGCCTTGGCTAACCGGAAAACATAAACTAGACTGTCCTCAACAGAGATTCATCCACCTGCTTCTGCCTGGAAGGTGCTGGAATTAAAGGTATGCACCACCAAGCCCAGCCCAGACCTGTTATCCTGATTTTAGTAATGCCTTAACAGGTATGTGCAGACGTCAAAACTTCGCAAACTGGGCATTTTTGTTAAGTGTTTTAAATGTATTTACATTTGCTTGGTGAGTGGACAGGTGGACATGCTCATGCTGAAGCATAATTATGTGTGGAGGTCAGAGAACAACTTTTGGGAGTTCCTGAGATCAGACTTGGGTCGTTAGATTTGGTGGCTTGCACCCCTACCTGCTGAGTCACCTCACCAGCCTCACACGTAAAGCTTACTACGCGTCAACTATTCTTCAGTACAACTATTCAAAAATATTTTCATTTCTTCAGATGTATTTCTTTACTGCTACTAGGATTCACTGGGTCAGAAAGATGGCTGTACAAAGCAGCATGCAGACGGAAGGTGGCCGACTAGAAATGTACGTCACGGAAAGTTCAGTATGCCATCGACAGGGTTAAAATGCTAGTCAAGGAAACAAAACATACAAACTACAGCCATCACCTGTTTAAGTTTCCTGATCAGTTCCCGAAGCTGAGCTTCCACACGGAATGCAGAAAATAAGCACCGCCAGTGGATCCAGTGCTTTTGGCACCACGAAGCTGGAGCTCCACTACAACACAAAAACACTCGTCTTGAAAATGCCTTCTATAAACAGAAGACAAAAACGGTCCTCATTTCCTTTACTAAAAATGGACAGCAGTCATGTGAGGTATCAGGGTTAGGGTTGTTGCAACCTCAGCACTTGAGGTAAAGGCAGAAGGTTCAAGAGTTCAAGGTCATCTATCTGCCAGCTTAGGCTACAGAAGACCATCTCAAAAAAAGCAACCAACCAACCAAACAACAACAAACCCCAAAAGGAAACCCATAAGCGAATGAAGAGATAAGGACAAACACTAAAAAAAGTGTTTTAGAAAATATGACAAAAAAAAATTATCAGGGGCTGGAGAGATCAGTTAAGAACACTTGTTCCTCAGTCTGGATTTGGTACCCAGCACCAACATAGCAGCTCACAACCATCAGTAACTCCAGTTCCAAGGGATCCTACACCTTCTTTAGTTTCTATGGGCACCATGCAAGGCTGTAGTACACATACATACAAGCAGGCAAAGCACTCATATACTTAAATCTTCTCAAAGAAGGGGGAAAAATTGATAAAAAATGTCAGGCCCTCTGACTAAATTTTAAAAAATAATTTGTAAATGGGTTTCTTTTTACATATATGAATTAACAAATATATAATTATTTAATCTAAGTATCTCCATAAAAAATTCTGTAAAAATCATTTTCAGGAAGGATTTGATGAAAGAGGAGAACTACTATTTTCAATAAACGGCTACTAAATGACATGACAGCCTCCTGGCAATCTCACTGATGCTAAAAATACCTTGAAGTCAGTTTCATCCCATTGATCTTTACTGTCTAAGGTCATAAACAGTAAGTATGTAATGGAGCTGCAGAGCAGACTGATGTTTTTCAGAACCAAGGACCAGCTCACATACCTTGATTTGCACTGTTCAAAAATGACAGCTAAAGTTGCAAAGTCATTAAATCCTCCAGCTTTTGCTGCCAATTCTCGATGTCTCTGTTCTGCTTCCTTCTGGTACTCTGGATCAACTAAAAGACAAATCAAGAGACAGTTTAGTTTTAAGTCAAGTGCCTACATTCACTTTGCTTTCCTTTTCACCATGTTCAACAAAATCTGCCTCACTCTTGAGGTAGAATGAAATTAGCTCTTCTTAGAGAGTCCAGTTTCTTCCATGAGTATTATAATCATCCCATGTCCTGACCTGTTGTTCCCCACTCTCTCCACATTGTTTGCAAGACAGATTATATCCCTAAATAGCTCAGGATGACCTGGGATTTGAAATGTAGCCCACCATGGCCTTGAAATTCTCTTGTCCCGTCCCTGCCTTCCAAGCACTGGGTGGTACAGAATTGTACCACACACATAGCTATTTTTCTTCTTTTAAACGCATGCTAGAGATTTACAATAGTCAACATTACTTCTCTCAATTCAGTTTTTAAAATAGTATCTGGAATTTACTATCTAAAAAAATTCATGGGCCGGGCGATTGTGGCACACGCCTTTAATCCCAGCACTCGGGAGGCAGAGGCAGGCGGATCTCTGTGAGTTCAAGACCAGCCTGGTCTACAGAGCTAGTTCCAGGACAGGCTCCAAAGCCACAGAGAAACCCTGTCTCGAAAAACCAAAAATAAATAAATGAATAAATAAAAATAAATAAATAAATTCATGGTATATTATAAACATAGTTAAAAGGGGTATAAGGTAAAAGTTCCATGTCCAAAGTCTGTCACATAAGCAGTCTTCAGGGCTGACCACTATTAGAGATGGTCCCCAACTTAGAATAATCAAACTTTATAATGGTGTAAAAGCAATATAATTTACATTCAGTAGAAACTGTACCTCCAATTTTCTACTTTAATCTTTTCCCAAATATCAACACAACAATCTCTCCCAACGTTAGTACCATATTGAGCCTCTGCTCCTAGTCAGCCATGCAATTATAAGGATAAGTAAGATAAAAAACAAAAATACTTCATTACACCATGCACCTTTGTACAGTAGGTCAATTTTTTTTTAAAATAATTTATTTAACTTTATTTTATGTGCATTGGTGTGAAGATATCATGTAAGATCCCCTGGAACTGGAGTTACAAACAGTTGTGAGCGGCCATGTGAGTGCTGGAAATTGAACCCAGGTCCTCTGGAAGAATGGCCAGTCCTTTTAACCAATGAGCCATCTCTCCAACCCTAGGTCAATGGGTTTTTATTTATTTATTAAAGATTTCTGTCTCTTCCCCGCCACCGCCTCCCATTTCTCCCCCTCCCCCAATCAAGTCCCCCTCCCTTGTCAGTCCAAACAGCAATCAGGGTTCCCTGCCCTGTGGGAAGTCCAAGGACCACCCACCTCCATCCAGGTCTAGTAAGGTGAGCATCTAAACTGCCTAGGCTCCCACAAAGCCAGTACGTGCAGTAGGATCAAAAACCCATTGCCATTGTTCTTGAGTTCTCAGTAGTCCTCATTGTCCGCTATGTTCAGTGAGTCCGGTTTTATCCCATGCTTTTTCAGACCCAGGCCAGCTGGCCTTGGTGAGTTCCCGATAGAACATCCCCATTGTCTCAGTGTATGGGTGCACCCCTCGCGGTCCTGAATTCCTTGCTCGTGCTCTCTCTCCTTCTGCTCCTTATTTGGACCTTGAGATTTCTGTCCAGTGCTCCAATGTGGGTCTCTGTCTCCTTTCATCGCCTGGTGAAGGTTAATATTCAGGAGGATGCCTATATGTTTTTCTTTGGGTTCTCCTTCTTATTTAGCTTCTCTAGGATCACTAATTATAGGCTCAATGTCCTTTAACCAAATATGAGTGAGTACATCCCATGTTCCTCTTTTTGGGTCTGGCTTACCTCACTCAGGATAGTGTTTTCTATTTCCATCCATTTGCATGCAAAATTCAAGAAGTCCTTGTTTTTTTACTGCTGAGCAGTACTCTAATATGTATATATTCCATACTTTCTTCATCCATTCTTCCATTGAGGGGCATCTAGGTTGTTTCCAGGTTCTGGCTATTACAAACAATGCTGCTATGAACATAGTAGAACATATACTTTTGTTGTATGATAAGGCCTCTCCTGGGTATATTCCCAAGAGTGGTATTGCTGGGTCCTGGGGTAGGTTGATCCCGAATTTCCTTAGAAACCGTCACACTGCTTTCCAAAGTGGTTGCACAAGTTTGCATTCCCACCAGCAATGGATGAGTGTACCACTTTCTCCACAACCTCTCCAGCAAAGGCTATCATTGGTGTTTTTTATTTTGGCCATTCTGACAGGTGTAAGATGGTATCTTAAAGTTGTCTTGATTTGCATTTCCCTGATCGCTAAGGAAGTTGAGCATGACCTTAAGTGTCTTTTGGCCATTTGAATTTCTTCTGTTGAGAGTTCTCTGTTCAGCTCAGTGCCCCATTTTATAATTGGGTTGATTAGTCTTTTATGGTCTAGTTTCTTGAGTTTTTTTTTAAATATTTATTTATTATTTATTATGTATACAATAGTCCAGAAGAGGGCACCAGACCTTATTACAGATGGTTGTGAGCCACCATGTGGTTGCTGGGAATTGAACTCAGGACCTTTGGAAGAACAGGCAATGCTCTTAACTACTGAGCCATCTCTCCAGTCCTCTTGAGTTCTTTATATATTTTGGAGATCAGATCTTTGTCAGTTGTGGGATTGAAGAAGATCTTTTCCCAGTCAGTGGGTTGCCTTTTTGTCTTAGTGACAGTGTCCTTTGCTTTACAGAAGCTTCTCAGTCTCAGGAGGTCCCATTTATTCAATGAGGCCCTTAATGTCTGTGCTGCTGGGGTTATATGTAGGAAGTGGTCTCCTGTGCCCATGTATTGTAGAGTACTTCCCACTTTCTCTTCTATCAGGTTCAGTGTGTTCGGACTGATATTGAGGTCTTTAATCCATTTGGACTTGACTTTTGTGCATGGTGAAAGATATGGATCTATTTTCATTCTTCTACAGACTGACATCCAGTTTTGCCAGCACAATTTGTTGAAGATGCTCTCTTTTTTCCATTGTATACTTTTAGCTCCTTTATCGAAAATCAGGTGTTCATAGGTTTGTGGATTAAAGTCAGGGTCTTCTATTCGATTCCATTGGTCGACTTCTCTGTTTTTATGCCAATACCAAGCTGTTTTCAATACTGTAGCTCTGTAATAGAGTTTGAAGTCAGGGATGGTAATGCCTCCAGACGATCCTTTATTGTATAAGATTGTTTTGGCTATCCTGGGTTTTTTGTTTTTCCATATAAAGTTGATTATTGTCTTCTCCAGATCTGTGAAGAATTTTGATGGGATTTTGATGGGGATTGCATTGAATCTATAGATTGCTTTTGGTAGAATTCCCATTTTTACTATGTTGATCCTCCCAATCCAAGAGCAAGGGAGATCCTTCCATTTTCTGGTGTCCTCTTCAATTTCTTTCTTCAAAGACTTAAAGTTCTTGTCAAATAGATCTTTCACTTCCTTGGTCAGAGTTACCCCAAGATATTTTATGCTATTTGTGGCTATCGTGAAAGGTGATGCTTCTCTGATTTCCCTCTCTGCTTCCTTATCCTTAGTGTATAGGAAGGCCACTGATTTTTTTGGAGTTGATCTTGTATCCTGCCACATTACTAAAGGTGTTTATCAGCTGTAGGAGTTCTTTGGTAGAGTTTTTGGGGTCGCTTATGTATACTATCATATCATCTGCAAATAACGATAGCTTAACTTCTTCCTTTCCAATACGAATCCCCTTGATCCCCTTATGTTGTCTTATTGCTATTGCTATAACTTCAAGCACTATGTTGAAGAGTTATGGAGAGAGTGGACATCCTTGTCTTGTTCCTGATTTTAGTGGGATGGCTTTGAGTTTTTCTCCGTTTAATTTTATGTTAGCTGTCGGCTTGCTGTAAATAGCTTTTATTATATTTAGGTATGACCCTTGTATCCCTAATCTCTCCAAGAGCATTTTTTTTTTAATTTTCGAGACAGGGTTTCTCCGTAGCTTTTTTGGTTCCAGTCCTGGAACTAGCTCCTGCAGACCAGGCTGGCCTCGAACTCACAGAGATCCGCCTGCCTCTGCCTCCAAGTGCTGGGATTAAAGGCGTGAGCCACCACCGCCCAGCTAGGTCAATGTTTTTAATGCATGTTTGACTTAGGAAGTTTTCAGTATCACAAGAATTTAATCAGGATGTGCCCCATCATAAATCAATGAAAATCTGTAGTAAGTTTGTGCTCTGCCAAGTATTTTCCACTTTTCTCCTTCTACCATGTGGATTCCAGGGATCAAAAAAGTGGTCAAGAGTCAGCAGGATTGCTCAGCAGGTAAAATTGCTGGCCTCAAAAGCCTGATGACTTGAGTTCAATCCCCAGAATCTATGTAAAGGTAAGAGAGAACTGACTATACAGTTTTGTCTTTAGACCTCCACATACAATGCCATGACAAACATGTATATTATACACATACAAAGAAGTGATCAAGCATTGATTGCCTAAATGTATAAAGAACATACACAATTTAACTAGATATTATATAACGGATTCAAAATAATAGGTAATTAAACTGGACCTCCATATACATTAAGCATCCCTATTACAAGTATTCCCTAATTTTATAATAATGTATAACAAATATACAGAAAAGTACGTAAGTTGTGAATGTATACCCCATGAGGTAATTATAAACATAGTGTAGCAGTGTACTCAAACAAATCAACAACCATGAGCATCAGAGAAGCCTAATCACATAATACTATCTACTTTCCTCGGATGGGTAACCATAGCCTGACTTATAACTCCACAGATGGGTCTTGCCTGTTTCTGACCTTTAAAAACATGTTTTTACATTTATTTTGTGTGTGTGATCATGCCACTGCATCCAATTTGGAGGTTAGAAGACAACTTGCAGGGATCAGAAACCAGTTTTCTTCTTCCATCATATGGGTCCCACTAATGAAGCTCAAGTCGTTCATCTTAGTAGTAGGCACCACTGCCCACTGGCCCATCTTCCAGCCTTGCTTCTAACCTTTATATAAATGGAATCACACAGTATGTATTTGATGCATTTAGTTGCTTTTGCTCAACATTATGTTTCTGAGATTTAATTGTTTCCTTACTTTGATCCTATTTTTTTCTAAATCCACTTCAAGACTGACATGCTCTCTGGTCAAATTACCCACCCAGGACTTTATCAGATTAATCTTCATTCTGCCTGGATCCTCTTGGTTATAAAGCCATAGAGAAGCTAACATATATGGCCTAATTTTTCTGTTCATTGTAGGCAATGCTACAAACCTTCAATTGGCCTACTATAGTCATTTACACACTGTCTCAGCCTCTTATGGAGACAGCAGCTTCATTCTGCAAGTTCAAAGTTGGTCTTGTCTATATGGGAAGTTTTAAACCAACTAAGGCTACACAGACCCTGTCTCAAAAAAACTAACAAATAAAAAATGCTAGGGAGATCAGTGGTATAGTGTTTGCCAAGCACGGGGACCTAAGTTTGATCCCCAGGATCCATATAATGAAAATAGACAAAATCTAAAGATTTAAATTAAATTACAATTTTAAATAATTTAATTAAAATTTAAAAATTCAAATGTGGTAGTCTCTATTTGTAATGACAGTACCGGAGCAGGAGGCAGAAAGAGGTGGAACTTTGAGATTAACTGGCCAGTCAATCCAAGTTGGAGGCTGTGAGGTTTTTTTTTGTTTTTTTTTTTAGACAAGGTTTCTCTACAAAGCCCTGGCTATAGAACTCACTAAGTAGATCAGGCTGTCCTGGAACTCGCAAAGGCGCGCCTGTCTCTGACCCACCCAATGCTGGGATTAAAGGTATGTACCACCATACCCCACCCAGGGAGAATTCTTATCTCAAAAAAAAAAAAAGAAAGAAAGAAAAGAAGGGGAAAAAAAAGGATAATGCTTGAAGAATGGCACATGAAATTGTCCTCTGGCCTCCACACCCAAACACACCTACACATATACAAGCATATAGACACAGAGTCAAAGGAAAAGCCAAAACAAAGTCCATAGGTGGCACATACCTATAATTCCAGCACTTGGGAGGAAAAGGCAGGTGAATCTCTGTGAGAGCAAGGACAGCCTGGTCTACAAGGTTCAGGCCAGCTATGGCTACACAGTGAGACCCTGTCAAATCTCTTGGTTAATCTACTAAATAAATACATTAGAAACAATCATTATTTTTCAGGCATAATAGTTCACGCCTTTAATCCCAGTACTTGAGAGGCAGACAGAAATCTCTGTGCGTTAGAGAATTCCAGGCCAGTGGGGGCTACTCAGCGAGACTATGTTTCAAAAACAAAAACCTCATTATTAGCCATCACAAAACTGGAAAATGAAAACAAAGAAATACATAATACAGCATATATGGTGCAAATGGTTCTGCAATACCAACTGTGGAGGAGGATATGTTCAAGCTACTTACAACAATAAATAATAAACAATAAATACAGTATTTATGGAATATTTATTTTAAGTACAACTATTTTAAGAGTAAGATTTGGCTGTTTTGTTTGTTTTTGAGATCACTATGTGGAGCGGGCTAGTTTCAAACTCAAAGAGATCCTCCTGCCTCTGCATCCCTAGTGCTGGGATTAAAGGTACTAAATCCAGCTTGTTTCTTAATCATAAACTTGTTCAATAGCACAACAATTTTTTCCCAAGCATTTTTTAAAGCTAAGCTAAATAAAAATATACAAAAGGCTCACACAAGAATTTACTCAGGAGTATTTGCAATATTTTACTCATAAACAGCACTGAACAAAAATACACATGTTCATAGACAGAATAATACATAATCAATTTATTATATGTTCATACAGTAGAAACTACTCAACAAAAGACCAAAATACAGACACATAAATAAAACAATACAGATGAACTTCACATGGAGTAAGTTCACCAAAAGTCAAATACACACCCAAAACTGCATATTGTATATTTCTACTTGTAATTTCAAAAAAACTAACATTTAAAGAATATTCCAGCTGAGTGGTGGTGGTATGCATTTTTATTCCCAGCACTCAAAAGGCAGAGGTAAGCAGATCTCTGTGAGTTCGAGGCCAGCCTGGTCTAAAGAGTTCCAGGTCAGTTGGATTTACACAGAGAAACCCTATCTCAAAAAAAAGAAAAAGAAAAGAATGAATGAATGAATAATAAAAAAATTTAAATTCCAGAAAAGAAACCAACTTGGAGCCAGGCAGTGGTGGTGCAAGCCTTTAATCCCAGCACTTGGGAGGCAGGGGCAGGCTGATCTCTATGAGTTTAAGGCCAGCCTGGTCTACAGATCAAGTTCTAGGACAGCCAAGGCTACAAAGAGAAACCCTGTCTTCTTTTATGTTGGGGTGTAAGGTACGCGCATGCGCGTACACACACACACACACACACACACACACACACACACACACACACACACACTACATGTCACTCTGCAAAAGGAGTTCATAGGACAATGTGTAGGAGTTTCCCCCTTCTACCCTGTGGATCCCAGAAATGAACTCAGGCTGTTAGTCTTGGTGGCAAGTGCTCACAACATAACTCAGTCATGTCACCAGTCTAAAACATTCTCTATCTTGATAGGGGTGCATGTTATATGGCTATATTCATTTCACAAAATTCACTGAATTATGCTAATGTGCATGCATTTCACTATATTTAAATTTTGCCTTTAAAATGTCAATGAAGACCTTCAAGATCACTTGATCTTGTCACCCAACCAGATTCTTTTTCTAGCCTTAACTATTGAGCCCAATTAGTGTTGGGTTCAATTAGTGTTGAACCCAATTTCCTGGTTTGCTAGTGTTGTTTTTGTTTTGTTTTCTGGAAGAAGCTAAGAGAGTTTCAACCCAAAAACACACAGAGAAAGAGAGAGATGTTCATAAATTCACTACATAACCCAGGGTGGCCTCAAATGCCCAGAGGTCCTCCAATGTTGCCTTATAAAATGTTGGGATTACAGGCATGCACCACTATAACTGGCTCTTTGGTTTTATAAATGAAAAACATGGGAGTCTGAGAAAGCTAGGCTCATAGTCAGGTAACAGAACAGTGAGAACACTCAATTCCTGAGTATCTTTAGGCTTGATACTCCCTAATGAAAGCCAATCAACATTCTTTATTGCACATACTATTTAACTGAAAAAAGGGTTGCAATTGGGTATATTATGAGAATTAAAATTTTGGGAATAAAATTTGAGTAATTTTAAAATTTATTTTGTGTTTGTGCATGTTCATTTGCCAAGACACGTATGTGGTAGTCAGAGGATAACTTATGGGAATTAATTCTCTCCTTTCATCATGTTCTGAATTCTGAGGAACTCAGGATGTCAGGACAGGAGTGATGGCTCAGCAGCTAAGAGAATTACCTGGTTCTTTTCAGAAGCTACATGACAGCTCACAATTGTCTGTAACTCCAGTACCAGAGGATCCAACCCCCACTTCTGACCTCAATAGGCTCCAAGAAAGCACATACTGCACAGATAAACATGCAGACAAAACACCCATACACATAAAAATGAATTAAAAACAAAAAACAAAAACCTCAGGACATCACACTTGGCAGCAAGTGCCATAACTCAATGAGCCATTGTGCGGGCCTAAGAATCAAAATTTTGACAGTTAAAAATGAGGTCTATTTGGGGTAGGCAGAAAACTGAATCAATAACAGTACTTTTACAGAAAAATGTATTCACCATTATAATCATAGCAATGACAAATCCGTCTGGACCCAATAATCATAACCTACAAAAGGAAAGGCCAGTGGAGTACACAATCTATTGTTACAGCATTAGCTGAAGGTAAAAAGTTATGTCTCTAGATAAAAAACAAAGCCAACACATGTTAAACTGTCTCATACTGACACACCAAGAAACAAAGAAAAAAAAGGAAAATAAATAAGAACATGGAAACCTAAAAAAAAAAAAAAGAAAGAAAAAACCAATACTCTAAGGATAAAGGGCTAAACTACCTGTTCTTTTCATTCTAAGAAAACAAGTTAACATATTACTAATTTACCACAAAAGAACAAAGGTTCACCTTATTATCTAGCTTTATCCGTGAAGGGAAATTAACTTTTAGCTAAGAATGTTATATACTCCCTATGCCAAACAACTAAGTTAAAGGATAACAAAATATAAAAACATTTACCCAGTTTCCCGCTCCACAACTATATGGTAACCCCCTAAAAGACTCTGTGAATTACTGGAGACCAAAGTAAACAGCCAGACATCATGGACATGGTTAGAAGCTCCACAGAGTAAGATGGCGGTTCTTCCTAACTTTACCAGGTCACACTGCAATCCTTTTATGGATTTCAACTGACTTTACAGTTAACATGGAGAGGGAAAGAGAGCAGCCAGGGCAGTGCTGAAGGGGAGGAACAAAGTCAGGAACTCCCTTATCTAACTACGTAAGAGTGCTCAACAAGTTCAGTCAACTGCTCTATAACAGAGAAACAAAGACATTTCAACAGAGAAACGATAGTGTTTTGACAAATGATCTTGAAACAAATGTATACCCAACCATTACATGACAACATTATGAGAAAATCTAAATGGCCATAGTATGGAATGACCTCATTGATATACTACCAAGAGCAAGATCCACAAAAGAAAACAGTTATATTAGACTTCATTAAAGTCAAAATCGTCTGTCTGCCAAAAGCAATTCCAAAATAATGAAAGGATAAATCAAAGACTTGGGAGGCAGAAGCGTCAGGATCTCTGTGAATTTAAGGTCAGCCTAGTCTACAGGGTGAGTTCCTGGACATTCAGGGCTATACAGAGAAACCCTGTCTCAGAAAAAAAAAAAAGACTTAACAAAATATATACTGGGGTAGATGAGGTGGCGCACACCTTTAATCCCAGCACTCAAGAGGCAGAAGCAGGTGGATCTCTGTGAATTCAAGTCAAGCCTAGTCTACAATAAACCATTCCCTTTAATAAGCGGATAAACAAATTCCATATAGTAGAATGGAATACAATTTACTGATAAAAAGAAATGAGCTATCATGCCACAAAAAAGGGGGAGGATTTACACACACACACACACTAAATAAATAAATAAATAAAAGATAAATAATAGATAAAATAATGTAATACAAAGAGAATCTTTAAAAATAAATAAAGTGTTTACCAGGTCTGATGAAGACATTTTCCACAGACAGCATTGCTGCTATTGGAAGCAGTAAATCTTCACAATCAAGAGAAGCAGCCTTGATCACTGCACATGTCAGATGTGGGGGCAGAGGAAACTCCACCATAGATAAACCCAATCTCGTCACATGACCATTCCTTAAGAGAAAGAAAAAGTTCTTAGGACTTTGGGACAATACAAATACAACGTTCAGGGGCTGGAGAGATGGCTCAGTGGTTAAGAGCACTGCCTGCTGTTCCAAAGGTCCTGAGTTCAATTTCCAGCAACCACATGGTGGCTCACAACCATTTGTAGTGAGAGCTGGTGCCCTCTTCTGGCCTGCAGGCATACATGCAGTCAGAATACTAAGAATATTGTACACATAATAAATAAAAAAAGAATTAAAACCTTTTTAAAAAAAAACAAATACAACGTTCATTATTCAGAATAAGTAAGATATAATTTAATTACTTAAACTCATCTCTAGAAAACCAATTCAAAGAATAAAACACCATGGTCACTGGTAAGAACAATGAAAAGTGGTTGGGCCACACCTTTGATTCTAGCACTTAGGAGGCAGTAGTAGGCAGATCTCTGAGTTCCAGAACATCAGAGCTACACAAAGAAACCCTGTCTTGAAAAACAGCTAAAAATAAATAAATCCTCCATTATTACAAGTCTTACTTTTCTTTCCCTTTTCTTGTTGCATTCTTATTTATTAAATAATGAATGTGTGTGCACATGAAGCAGCACATATGTAGGGGTCAGCAGATAACCTGTGGGGATGGTTTTCCTCTTCCACCTGTGGTCCCAGTGATCAGACTCAGGCCAGCCCAGATTATTTGTTTATTTGTTTATTTACTTATTTTAATTTTTCAAGACAGGGTTTCTCTATGTAACAGCTCTGGCTGTCCTGGAGCTCACTCTGTAAACCACATTGGCCTTGAACTCAAAGATCTGCCTGCCTCGGTCTCCTGGGTCCTGGGATTCAAGGCATGCACCACCACCACATGGCCCAGAAATTTTAATACATCCCCCTCAAAAAAACTACTCAATGAGATAGAAAACTGTAATATAAAAGCTATAAACATTCAACAGAGCAGAGATATTCTTGAAGAAATAAAGGGAAACCAATTATCAAACCTTACCTCAACATACAACCATGACAATGAAGTCTTAGCATTCTTATGTAGCTAGAACAATGCTCGGCATTGGGATGGTATTCAAAATTACTTGTTAACTAAAATCACATTTAAAAAGTGATTTAGTTTGGCTATTTATTTATTTATTGGTTTTTCGAGACTGGGTTTCTCTGTAGCTTTGGAGCCTGTCCTAGTACTAGCTCTTGTAGACCAGGCTGGTCTCGAACTCACAGAAATCCACCTGCCTCTGCCTCCTGAGTGCTGGCATTAAAGACGTGCGCCACCACTGCCCGGCTTAGTTTGGCTTTTTAAAATAAACTTTCATTTCTTCTCCTTGTTTACAGAGTTTTGGAGGTTTTATTTGTTTGGTTTTTTTGGTTTTGGTTTTTTTAGGCAGAGCCTCTCAAGGCTGGTTTCAAATGCCATACTACAGCCTCAGGCTCCCAGATACAGGCACACACTTCCATTTCTAGCTATAGGAAAATGTCTTTACAGTTCAGTGTTTGAGAACTGTGATAAAGACTAAGGACAGATTTTAATATCATGTAAAACAATTCATTCACATTGAATACAATTCCTTTCTATTTCTGAAGAAAGACTTAGAACCTTTTTTAAAATAACAAATCAAAAGCCAGGCACAAAAACTCACGCCTATAATTCTAGTACCTGAGAAGTTGAGGCATGAGGATTATATTCAAGGTCAGCATGAACTACTACATAGCTACAAACAAAATAAGACTAACAATATGTTTATATTATATTATATACCTGTCGATAGCATCACACTGATAAAGCTGTTTAAGTGCTTCCAAAATAAGTCTCTCATTAGGCGGGTCCAAATATGGAAACCTGTGTGTTTAAATGAGATAGGAAAAAGTCAAGATTATTCACAGCAGGATTTAATACACACTTGATAGAATTTTCCTTAAAAGGTCTTACTTATCCACTTCATTTTCTTTCATTTTGTTTTGTGGACAAGGTATCTTTTTACATAGCCCTAGTTGTCCTGAACTCAACCAAGCTGGTCTCAAACTCACAAACATAGCACTGTCTCTGCCTCCCAAGTGCTGAGGTTAGAGGTGTGCTTTACCATGCCCTGCCTCTGTTTTTCAAGTCCTCCTCTCCCTGAAAACATTCTAGCACCATGGTCAGCATTCAAAAAGAGGAAAATTTTGCTTTTCTGGAATCACATTCCTCTCATTCAAAACATACCTCATTCTCCTTGGCTGGAATACTCCCATCTTTTCTCTTTATCTTTTTTTGAGACAGGGTTTCTCTGTTGCTTTGGAGCCTGTCCTGGAACTAGCTCTTGTAGAACTCAAAGAGATCTGCCTGCCTCTGCCTCCTGAGTGTTGGGAGTAAAGGGTGTGCCACTACTTAATCATGATTCTGGACTTGTACTTTGTAGCCAATCACTTTCTCTTCTACAGGTCATGACAGTTTACAAAATGGTTACAAAATAGAGAACAGTGTCAACAAGATGGATCAGTTGAGTTGGAGCTTTTCATCAAGCCTGACAATATGAGCTCTATCTCCAAGATTCCATGATGGAAGAGAACTGACTCCTCCAAGCTGTCTTCTGAACTCCCCATGCACACATATGTGCGTGTGCACACACACAATCTAAATAAAGAGGAAAAAATAACTGAAAGTGGCTGAAAATTTCAAGTTATCTAATAGTAACTCAGTGCTAGCTTTGATTCTAAAGAGACCTACCTGCTTCTGCCTTCAAAGAGGTAAAATTAAAGGTGTGCACCACCATGTCTGGTCTCCCAACCCTCTTATTTTAATTACAAGAAAATGGCTCTGGCGATAAAGTGCTACCACACCAGGCTTACACCTGGTTTCTTTCTTCTTTTTCTTTCCTTTTTGGTCTTACTCAAGATAGAGTTCTGCTGTGTATTCCACACTGGCTATGGCCTCCCAGCAGTCTTTCTACCTTAGCTCTCCTAGTACTAGGATTACAGTATGTGCTCTGATAGTACATGCCTATAATCCTACCACATTATATAGCAAGTTTAAAGCCAGCCTGAAAGACATGAGATCCTGTCTCAAAAAACATCAATGGGATCTGGAAAGATGGCTCAGACATTAAGAGCATGAGTTGCTCTTGTTGAGGCCCATGTTTGGTTCCCAGAACCAACATGGTGGCTCACAATCACCTGTAACTCCAGTTCCATAAATATCCTGCTTCATGAAAAAGTCTGCCAGCTGCTATGGGCCTGTAGGGGGAAGATGGATGCCCCAATGGTACAGAAGAACTTTGGGTGACTGTCTGGGCAGCAAGATGTCTCTGTCAATTCTAGAGTTTTGGAAGTTGCTTACAATGCACTTCCTGTTTACTTAGGTAATATTATATCCTTCTGGAGTCTTCGATGGAGTTGAAGAGTAGCTAGTAATAATAAAGTTTTCCTTAGTTATGATACAAGATAAAGTAGATATAAATATTATAACTATAATTCTTACTTGATTCCTATTTTGTTATATGTAATTTTACTATGTTAAACTTAAAACCTTCCTTTTTATTTACAGAAAAGGGGAGGTGGATGTGGGATTCTCTTCTGTATGCTGTGAATATGATTGGTTAATTAATAAAGGAACTGCTTTGGTCCTATAGCAGAGCTATAGGGGAGCAGAGCTAGGCAGGAAAAACTAACTGGAATACTGGGACAAAGGAGGAGGAGTGAGAGAGACGCCATGTAGCCCTGCCAGAGCCAGATGAAACTTTAGCTAAGCCACAGTCACATGGCAATACACAGATTAATAGAAATGGGTCAAATTAAGATATCAGAGTTAGCCAATAAGAAGCTAGAGCTAATGGGCCAAGCAGTGCTTTAATTAACATAGTTTCTGTGTGATTATGTCAGGGCTAAGTGGCCAGGACAAACAAGCAGCCTCCTTACTACACACAGGCTCTAACATTTCCTGACATCTGTGGACACAAAGCATGCAAGTGGTGCACAGATTTGTATGCAAGCAAAACATCCATATACATAAAATAAAAATCTAAAGAAAAAAAGCAAAAGAGTAGTAGCAATGTAGACAGTATTAAGTCATTTAAAATGGACCAATGCCTAGTCATTCCTATTTTTCTAATGTGGTACTCTGTAGTTCTTTGAGAGTATGCTAGGAATTAACACCAAGCTTACTGGGCAGTTGCTTTCAGAGTCTTCTCTTCCTAAATGAGAATATTTCAAGACACTGTTTTTAAATCTAGATTTACATGAAAGTTTCCTGTTTGGTCGTTTATTCTTTCAATGGCTTGTTATTTATTTCTCATTGGCAAAATTTATTAATAAAGTTAAAATTTACATGTTCTCCTCTACTTTCTTAATTAGAAAATCTCTTGTTTTAAGCCAGATATGGCAGTGCACACCTATAATATCAATAGTTAGAAGTCACAATCAGGTAGATCACTGAGTTCAAGGCCAGCCTGATCTATATAGTATGTTCCAGCCCAGACAGGGATGCATAATGAGACCCTGTCTCAAGGAGAAAAAAAAACAAAACAACTATAGTCTTATTTGAAAACAACTAAATTAGGCCGGGTGGTGGTGGCACACGCTTTTAATCCCAGCACTCGGAAGGCAGAGGCAGGTGAATCCCTGTGAGTTTGAGGCCAGCCCGGTCCACAGAGCTAGTTCCAGGACAGGCTCCAAAGCTACAGAGAAACCCTGTCTCGAAAAACAACAACAAAAAAAAAAATCAAAAAACTTGAAAGCAAGTATTAGTTTAACACTGTTTACTTCTAGATTCCTCAATCTTAAATTACAACAATTTGAGGCTGATGAAAATGTTCCGATATCTGACAGTGGTAATGATCATGTAACATGTGAATCTACTAACAACAATTTGAACTACGCACTTTAAAATGGCTAAAATACGGAGTTCTGTTTTAGGTAAATTAATATCTTTGGTTTAGTTTAATAGCAACCAACAAGAGAACAAACCCTGGAAATAGATTAGTCTCAATTCCCAGGAACACATTAGTCAAAAAGTAAAACTGATTTCTGAGACATAACCAGGCTTCTTCCACTCTAGCCACATGGCTTTCGAGGTTGCCCACATACCTTATGACATCATGGATGGCAAGGCACTTTAATGTCAGAACTACAGATGTCAAACTAGTTCTCTTAATCTCTGGGATCACATGATCAGGCATACACTGGTTCCAAAAATCTTTACTATAAATCCGAAAGCATTTTCCTGAGGCAGTCCTGCCAGCTCGGCCACTTCGCTGTAATGCTTCACTTCTACAAAAGAAAACAAAAATAGTCCCCAAATGTTTTGTGGGTTTGCCAAGTAATTTACTTCCAATATTCAAACAAGTAGAAATACTTTAATCAGCTAGTTGTTCTTTGAATTTAAAAGCTTGATGAAGAGACTTACTTTGAAATAGGAACCACCTCCAGGATGTCCAACCCTAATCTGGGGTTGTGATTCAACTGCTTCACAAAGCCTCCATCCACTACATATCTAAGAGAATAAAAGCAAGTTAAATATCTAGAAATAAGGGGAGATGCATTAATTTTTACTTTAATTTATGTGTATAGGTGTTTTCCCATGTGAATTACTGTGCACCACATGCATGTCTGTTGCCCACAAAGGCAAGAAGAGGGCTACCAGTAGATCTCCTAGAAATGGAGTTACAGACAGTTGAGAGCCACCAAATAGGTGCTGGGAATCACACCTAAGCCCTCTGGAAATGTAGCCAGGGCTCTTCACCACTAGGCTATCTCTCCAGCCCCAAAACTTGTCCATTTTAACCACTTAAGGGTCTCCTTTTCTACCGCAGTTACTGCACGATTTATGTTAAATATAAAAATTGGGATTCAACTTGGTGAGATGATTTGGAGATAGTAAAGGCACATGCCAACAATCCTGATGACCTGAGTTCAATCTTTGGAACCAGGATGGTACAAGGCAAAAACCAACACACACAAGCGTACACACACACACACACACACACACACACACACACAAACACACATAGAGTGTGTTAAATAATATAAATGAATGTTAAAAAAAGAAAGAAAACAAAAAATTTGAAAGTCAAGAAATGGAACCATCATCATACATAGTTGATGACAAAGTAAAGTCTTCGCAAACTAATGGTGGTAAAGCCAGTGAGGGAAACATTTTGGCAATTCTTCAGAAAGCTAAAATAGAATTACCATGTGATCTAGCAATTCCATTCCTAAGTACAGATACAAAGGCATCAAAAAAAATACACAAACATTTGTAGATCACTATTCATACCAGAACTAATAACAAAAACCAAGAAAGTAAAAATTCACCAAATTCTTCATTAAAACCTTACAGAATGGAGACTAGAGAGATAGCTCAGTAGTTTCTCTTATAGACAAACTCACACGGTGGCTCATAACCACCTGTAACTCTAGTCCAAGAGGATCCTACAGCCTTCTGGCCTCCACAGACACACACGGCATGCATCTGATGTACAGACTTAAATACAGGCAAAAAACCCATACACATAAAAAAAATCATTTAAAAAAAAAACCCTAACAGATTCAGAGCCAGCAAGATGGCTCAGTGGTAAAGTACCTGCTTAATAGACATGGGGTTTTATTTTGAGTGAACAATATTTGGCAACTAGATAGAGGTAGTACTTAAACAAAACTGTAAATGTATGAAATTTAATTTTTTTTTCCATTTTTAAATTTATTAAAACAGGGTTCACACTGAGCTCTGAACTGTTGGAACAATTCAAAATCTAATTCTTTAGCATCCCGTTTTAAGCCATTGTATAACAAGTTGGGTAAAAAGTTAGGAACAGCACCAAGTCTATCATTTTACTAAACAATGGGAAATATACAATTATAGAAGTCAATGTACTCTACTGCTCTAACCCTTTAGAGAAATCGCTATTTTTTATTTAAAATTTTAAGTATCTATTTGTATTTTATTTTTGATACAAGGTTTTACTGTATGGCCAAAGCTGACTCTGTAGTCACTACGTGTACCTTAAGATGGCCTCAAACTCAAGATCTCCCGGCCTCTGTTTCCTGAGTGCTGGAATTACAGATACACTACAATCCAACATACCTGGATAAGAAATCATTATTTTTATTTTTATTTACTTTTTTAAAATTTGTTTTTCGAGACAGGGTTTCTCTATGTAGCCTTGGCTGTCCCAGAACTCAATCTGTAGACTAGGCTGGCCTCGAACTCACAGAGATCTGTCTGTCTCTGCCTCCTGAGTGTTATTTGTTTTGCCTCTTTGTATATATGTACACCATATGAAGGCACTGTCCACAGAAGACAGAAGATGGCATCAGAACCTCTGGAACTGGAGGTCCATACAGTTTTGAGTAGCCATGGATGCTGGGAACCAAAACCAGGTCCCCTGCGAGTACAACAAGTGCTCTTTTAAATCTCTGTCTCTTTCTGCATGTACACGTGTGTTCATGCCTCTGTGTGTGTGTGTGTGTGTGTGTACGTACATGTTTTACCTGCAGGCATGTCTGTATACCACATATGTGCTGAGGCCTGCAGAGGCCAGAAAGGGGCACTGTATCCCATGGAACTGGAGTCACAGACGGTTGTGAGTTGCCATGTGGGAGTTAGGAACTGAGCCTGTGTGCTCTGGAAGAACAGCATGCTTAATTGCCGAGCTAACTATCCAGCCCATAATCATTATTTGTTTTTTTAAGTAGAAAAAATGTAATTTCTCTTTACTCATTCACCCAGAAGAAATATAATTTGAGTCTTAGAGACTGTGACCTAGCCGTTGTGTGGCAGGCAGTATGACTTAGTGAAAGATATAAAATAGAAGCCGGGTGGTGGTGGAGCACGCCTTTAATCCCAGCACTTGGGAGGCAGAGGCAGGTGGATCTCTGTGAGTTCGAGACCAGCCTGGTCTACAGAGCTAGTTCCAGGACAGGCTCCAAAGCCACAGAGAAATCCTGTCTCGAAAATCAAAAAAAAAAAAAAAAAAAAAGATATAAAATAAAGTATCAGAAAGGGATATAGCTTAGAAGCCTGAAGAATTTCACATTAGCTATGACTATGGAATTGAACTTTCCAGGTGATTCTCTACTAATTTTACTCAAAATCTGACCGCATTATTGAGTACATCCAAAAGCAATAGGAACTTGCACCATAATTCAACTCCACAAGGAAGTGAAAGAAACACTCCCTCCAGATAAAACTACCAAATTGGGCTGGGGACAAAAAGGTGTATCAAACCATGTAAGGTTTGATAATGGCAGCTAGAAAAGCAGCTGGCTAAAACCTATGAAGCACTATAAATAATCTTGTATTTAGGAAGAAAAGGCTTCAATTTAACAAGTAATTAATTAAAAAGATTACACAATTCAGAGTGTATTTCCTACTCCACTTCTCACTCAAAGCAATCAGTAATTATAAAATATGGAAGGTGAGCTAGGTGTGGTGGCACATACCTTTAGTCACAGCACCTGGGAGGCAAAGGCAGGAAGATCTCTGGAGTTTGAAATCAGCCTGATCTACATAGTGAGTTCCAGGGCAGCCAGGTTTACACAGTGATATTCTTTAAAGAAAAACAAAAACAAGAAAGGTGAGAATAAGTTAAGAACATTAAAAAGAGGTTGAAGAGATGGCTTAGCAGCAGTTAAGAGCAGTGGCTATACAATCATGGGCATTCTAATCCTAGCACCCATGTAGCAAGCCAGGCATGGTCCAGGCACTTTCCCTAACAGAGCAGGGAAAGACAGAGTTGATGGGGCTTGCTACCTGCCAGCCTAGATGAAAAACAGGACCTCTAGGTTCAGTGAAAAACCCTGCCTCAAAAGGAATACAGTGGAGAATGAGAGAGGAGGACACCCAATGCCTTCAGACCTCTGTGTATATGTACATACAAATAAAATTTAAAGAAAGAAAAAGTCGAGTGGTGGTAACCTTTAATTCTAGCACTCAGGAGGCAGAGGTGGGCGAATCTCTGTGAGTTCATGGCCAGCCTATTCTACAGAGCTAGTTCCAGGGCAGGCTCCAAAGCTACAGAGAAAACAAACAAACAAAGACAAAATAAAAGAAAAAAGGAAATAAAACACTAAGAAATAGGTGAGAAAGGAATTAGTAAAAAACACAGGTTTGCAAACTCTGTAATGATTTATGTTAACTAAATGGTTTCCTTCACTTTTAGAGAATTTTCTAAAGTTTTAAACCTGGGCCAGCAAGACAGCTCAGTGGAAAAAGGCACTTGTATGTAAGTCTGGCCACCTGAATGCAATCTCCAATAACTAAATGGTAGAAGGCAAAAACCAATTCCCTCAAATTGTCCTGACCTCCACAAGCATACATATACACAAATAATTTTTTTTTAAAAAGTTGTACCTGATCCCATCTATTGTCAAAGATGTTGCAGAAATATTGGTGGATATGACACACTTTCTAATTCCAGGTGGAGGTGGCAAAAATATTCTCCTCTGTTGATCTAAAATATACACAGAGAAAAAAAATACTAGTTTAAGACATGCTCTTGTCAACACCAATCTTTAAAAGAAATCATTTCTTTTCATTAGAAGTTGTATTTTTATCACCTCTTCTTTCTTTTTCTTTACTATGTAGTCCTGGCTATCCTGCTATCCTGGCACCCTCTTCATAAACCAGGCTCACCTCCAATTTAGAGATTTGCTTGCCTCTGCCCCGAGTGCTGGAATTAAAGGTGTGTTCCACTACATCTAACTTACCACCTCTTAAATAAACTAGAATATAAACTAAAATAACAAAAACTATTTCTTAATGTTTCACTTTTAAGATTTTTAAATCCAGACTGGAAAGATGTCTCAGAGCTTAAAGGAACTTACTGCTCGTCCTATGGACCCAAGTTTGAATCCCAGCACCACATCTGTTGGCTCACAACAACCTTTAACTGCAGTTCCAGAGGATCTGAAGCCCTCCTGCCTCCAAAGGTACCTGATTACATGCACAGACCCACCTACCTACATACAATTAAATATAAATCTTTACAAACAGATTTTCTTTTCTTTTCTTTTTTTTTTGGTTTTTCGAGACAGGGTTTCTCTGTGGTTTTGGAGCCTGTCCTAGAACTAGCTCTTGTAGACCAGGCTGGTCTCGAACTCACAGAGATCCGCCTGCCTCTGCCTCCCGAGTGCTGGGATTAAAGGCGTGGCGCCACCACCGCCCGGCTACAAACAGATTTTCTTAAAATATGGAATTATATACTGCTACTATTACAAAAAGATCACTTAAAGCTATGTCCTTTATCTAGGTTATAGCTCCATGTAAAGACATGTATAAAAGTATGAATTTACCTATTAAAAACCAAGGACATACATACATACATATTCAAACTTCCTGAAGCCAATCACAGATTCCAAACTAAGGATCTGTGTCATCCTTAAAGATTGATCATCTAGTAGGGCAATGAGTAACTTTAATCCCAGCACTCGGAAGGCAGAGTCAGGCAGATCTCTGAGTCTGAGATCAGCCTTGTCTACAGGGCAAGTTCCAGGACAGTCAAGGCTACACAGAGAAACCCTGTCTCAGAAAAAGAGAAAATATTGATCAGTTAAATAGTTTTTACTTTTGGGATATGTCTGCCTACCTAATGTCTACCTCTCCAAAGAAGTAAGGCCACACTAATTACTAGTAGGGGTGGGGCAGCAATGCATACTGTACCTCCGTGTTTGTGTCTCTGGTCTTAGAGTATAACACCAGTAATAAATATTTTCCCCTAAAAGAGCTGCATGGATGGATCATCTATGTCAATGAGATCCAAAATCAAGAACAGGAGCACAACTATTGGGACAAGAAGAAAATTTTGTTTGTTTGTTTTTTGAGATAGGGTTGTTTTTTTTTTGTGTGTGTGTGTGTGTGTAGCCCTGGTTGTCCTTGAACTTGCTCTGAAGACCAGGCTGGCCTTGGACTCGGAGGTCTGCCTGTCACTTCACCGATGAGTGCTGAGATTAAAGTTGTACACCAGGACCACATGCCAAGAAGAAAAATTCTTAATTTGCATTTGTTTTTCATATTCCTTTCAACTTTTTGTTTATTATTATAAATAGGTTGTGTAACAGTTTCATTAAGACACAGCAATTATGATTGCCTTTAATCCCCAACTTTCCTAATCATGGACTAGTCAGACACACCTTAGTCCTTAGTAACCCAGCACCTGATAAGGGACTATAATAATCAGGGAGAAAAACTGGCGGAGAAAGAAACATTCCAAATCCTACCAAGAAATAAAGATGTATTTTTAAATATTTATTTGTTTTATGTGCACTGGTGTTTTGCTTGCATGTGTCTGTGTGAAGGTGTCAGATCCTCTGCAACTGGAGTTACAGACAGTTGTAAGCTTCCATGTGGTTGCTGGGAATTGAACCCAGGTCTTCTGGAAGAGCAGTCAGCGCTCTTAACCACAGAGCCCAGAATTAAGATATGTTTTTAAGGACCATTTAACACTCTTACTGATATAAAGCTTCTGTGACAGATGTGATAAAAACTAATGAAAACAGAATTCTCATCATGGAATTCCCTGTCTAAATGCTCTTACCAAAAGAGCCCAAAGCAGAAATATACTTGTGTAGGCATAGAGTCTATGTGGATAAAAGGAATACAATTCAATGTAGTGAAACCTCAACTGCCAATCAAGAAGGAAAGAGTAGGACGGCTGTGGAATGCAGTATTTCCAAGTTCAAACTGCCCACCCTGAGAAGTCATCTGATGCATCAAAGAAATGCCTTGAGCATTCTTTTTTTTTTAAAGATTTATTTATTTATTATGTATACAATGTTCTGTCTGCATGTGTGCCTACATGCCAGAAGAGGGCGCCAGATCTCACTACAGATGGTTGTGAGTCACCATGTGGTTGCTGGGAATTGAACTCAGGACCTCTGGAAGGAAAGTCGGCGCTCTTAACCTCTGAGCCATCTCTCCAGCCCCCTTGAGCATTCCTTTCTCTTTTTTTTTTAACTAGTTTTTTTTTAAAATAATCAATCCAAATTTTCACTCCCTACCCTGCCTTGAGCATTATAAACAACACATGAAAATCAACCTCCTGACATGAAGAAATCTTAAATAATTACAAAAATACATCTAAAAACATATCAGACTAGAAAGAAACTACAAACATTTGAAAGACAGAGACTATGCAACAGGAGGACGACTTGTGCTAAAGAAACAGAGATGCCAACAAAAGGGGCAGAAACTGCATTCAAAGACAGGATTCAAGAGAATTTCCTTGAAATGAAGCACTGAATCTGAAGACAAAGAGTGCATCGGGGTGCTTATCATGCTTGTGATTATGTAAGTAGACAAAATGCCAAAATTCAATGAACCATAGCTTTAAAATAATATTACATGTCTTATTTATTTATCATATGTAAATTATATCTCAAAAAGTTATTTTTAGAAACTGGAGAGATAGCTCAGCAGTTAAGAGCACTGGCTGCTCTTCCAGAGAACCTGAGTTCATTTCCCAGCACCGCATGGCAGCTCACCACTGTCTGTAACTCCAGGATCCAACACCCTCACACATACATACAGGCAAAACACCAACAAAATAAAAGCAAAATAAGAATGATAAATGAAGCAGGGATAGCTAAGTTAGCACATTAATCAGTACTGCAGCAATTCCACCTGAATGCCTCTTTGTACTATTACAAGCTACTATAATTATGTTCATAATGGATCATAAGAACTTACACATGATAGTACTCAAAAGAAAAACAAACTAAAACATCCAATGAGAGTTTACTCATACAACTTCATCATGTAGATAGATAGAAAAAAATTGCATAGACTCAAAAATAATGCTGAACACAGCTTGTAGTCATAGTGAAACCAGAAGTATACTCTCAAAGGGTATATTTACCACTGAACTCGGTGGCAAATTAAATCAGGGAAAATGAATTAGTAGACCACAGGGACAACTCAAACACACACACACACACACACACACACACACACACACACACACACACACACACACACAACTGTAGCAATGGTTAAAAAAGAAAGAAATGATCAGCTAAAAGAACAGGGGCTGGAGAAACGGCTCAGCGGTTAGGAGCATTGGTTACTCTTCCAAAGAACCTAGGTTCAATTCTCAGCACCCACATGGCAGCTCACACCTGTCTATAACTCCAGTTTTAGGGAACCTGAAACCAATGGCAAAACCCCAATGCACATAAAAATTAAATATATATTTTTTAAAAGTGCCACTATTAAAAAAGAAAGATCACCTCTATAAGTTGCCATTTACTTGGATTGAAAGATCTAGGTCGATAAATGCACAAGTCAGAAAGCTGACTTAGAAACCCAAGAGGCTTACAGCTCAGAAGCAAGAGAGAAGTAGAAAAGGCTCTCAAGAGTCAGTCACGAAAGCACAAAGTAAGTCTGACATGTCTCCCAAACAGAAACGGTTAAGAAAACGGCAAGTTAAAACTGTAACTTTAAGAAGCAGTCTCATTTCAGTGAGGGAAACAAAGCTGGGGAAGAAGAGCTAGCAACAGCCCCAGAAAAAGAGTAGTCACAGGGGTGAGACATACATTACCACACTGGGCTTTTTACCATAGTTTCTAAAATTTTTAGTTACAAAGTTAATTATCAAAGTCCAGAAAACAATGAGAACCTTAATAATTGCTCTTAAGCATCGGTGGAGCATACCTTTAATCCCAGCGTTCAGGAGGCAGAGGTAGGTGGATCTCTGTGAGTTCAAGAACAGTCTGGTCTACAGAGTGAGTTCTAGGACAGCCAGAACTGTTGAACAGAGAACTGCTGTCCGGGGGTGGTGGGAGGATGACTGCCTTTAGACTGGGTGGTGCTGCACACCTCTAATAGCAGCACTCAGGAGGCACAAGTGGGCAGATCTATAAATTCAAGGCCAGCCTGGTTTACAAATGGAGTTTGAGACAGAGAAACCTTGTCTCAAAAAAACAAAACCAAACCAAAAACAAGTTGTTGAGTTTGTATATTACACTCAATGGTCCACAATCAGACAGAATCTTATAACATCTAAGTTGGTCTACAGAAGTTGAATTAATTTTGTTATCTGTCATTGAGACTTTGCTTTGGCTTGAGTTGGGAGTTTCCAGACAAGTCTGGTCTATAGAGCAAGCCCCAGGATAGCCAGGGCTACACAAAGAAACCTTGTTTCAAACTCCCCTCCCCTCAAAAAATGAAAAGAAAAATAATTGTCTTTATGATGTAAAACAGAGATCACTATTTAATCTATGATCAAGAGTCTACTATCACAAAATATTTCCAAAATAACACCTGTTCTATGGTTAACTACTAATGTAATTTTTAGCTTTTTTTTAAAAAAATTGTTTCTCATGGGATATTTTGATGACCTTGATATGCCAAGGATTTCATAAGCAAACCCAAAAGGGGAAATAGATAAATGTGGCTATTAAAATAAGAACTCTTGCTGCAAAAGCATGCGGACCTGAGTTCAGATCCTCAGAACCCATATTAAGAAGTCAGGCATGGTCACATGTGTTTGTAATCGCAGCATTGAGGGATGGAGATAAGTGGACCTCCAGAGCTTGCCAGCCAGGCTACCCAAAAGGTTGCACTTAAAATTCAGTGAGAGACCTCTTTCCGGGTAATGAGGCAAGAATAAAATGTCAGTTGCAGAGCAAAGCAATCATAAAACATGATACCATCGACATAAAAAAATGTAAGTAGAATAAAACAGAAATACTTGCTGAAGCGAATCAGGTACTTTTGAAGTTAGAGTTCTTAATTTAAACATTCTTTAAACCATACAGATGTACTTTAGGTCAAATCTGTTTGGATGGTTGATGTATTTCATTCAAAAATATATAATAACTGAATTCTGTAGCAGCAAGATTTGCTGGAGGAGGGATTTTAAAAAATTGTTTCTATTTTTTTATGGGTATGGATGTTTTGCCTACATATATGTTTGCGTACCTCATGTGTGTGGTGCACAAGGAGGCCAGAAACAGGCTTCAATCCTCTAGAACTGAAGCTACATATGGTTGTGAGCCAACATATGGTGCCAGGTACTTAACCAGGGTCCTCTGGAAAAGCAGTCAGTGCTCTTAACTGCTGGGCCATCTTTCTTCAGCCACAGCACACCTTTAAGTTTTATAAGTTAACTCCAATAATAAAAGAAGTTTCACAGAAAAAAAATTCTAGGTTTCATTCAACAATATTTATTATAGCCAAATAAAAGTTTGCATATCCTCTTTGAACATACACACACACACCAAATACATGACCATTCTTGAAAAGTGGCCAATATATGGCTACTTAATAGAGAATAAAAATCCACTCTGTTTACTGTAAGACATGCCAGGACACCTAAGATTTCTATCAATTTTGCAGCAATGGCAGACTAAGTATTGAGAGACTATAGTCCTCATTTGAAAGAATGCCCAAAAGGAACTTTGTTCTGTTGGGAGACCACAAAATTCACTCTTAAAATACTGAGGAGTTCCAAGGTTCTTGAAAGCTACCGTGAAAGGACTTTAAACAAAATCAGTTCTCTCAAGGGATGATGGTTCTCTTAACATTTTACTTCTTGATTTGGGTTAAGACCTGGAAGTTACAAAACCGAGATCAGTTTGTGAAATTTTTTGACCCAAATATTAGAGATCTATATATGTTTTGTATATATATAGTAATTAATGAAAAACATTTTAAAAGGGGGATGGAGAGAGAGTTCAGTGGTCAAGAGCTCTTGCTACTCTTTCAGGGGACTAGAGTCTGGCGCCCAGTACCCCTATCAAGCAACACACTCCTGCCTGTAAATATAGCGCTAGGTATGCAATGCTCTCTTCTGGCCCAGCTGGCTCCCACAAGCATGTACTCATATACACGGACACACACAGAAACACATAAATAAAAAAACTAAATAGTTTTTAAAAAGTCTTTAAAAGCCTGTCATATTTTCTTTCCTAGTAAGGAATTACCTGTTGTCATAGACCCATAACACGGCAGTATCAATAAGCCATCTAGCGTGGTGTCTTGAACATCATAATCGTAATCGACAGACTCAGCCATCTGAAAAAGCAGTTCACAACTCTTCTCTATTTCAAACTGACCTGGAATGAGAAGGAAGAACTTCAGGAACTGAACTGCAATTTTTTTGGAGCCTGTCCTGGAACTAGCTCTTGTAGACCAGGCTCGTCTCGAACTCACAGAGATCCACCTGCCTCTGCCTCCAAAGTGCAGGGATTAAAGGAATGTACCACCACCACATGGCCTGAACTGCAAATTTTAAAGATCTTTTTAAAGTCCAGTTTAAAATTAGCTTAAGGAAAAAAAAAATTAGCTTAAGGTTGTGCTATATCACTTTTTTTTTTCATGTAAGGTATGCCCAACCTCAACAACAAAATTCAAGCAGAAGTATGTTTCTGATTTCTAAAGAAGCAAAAGTGTTAATCATCTTCAAGCCCTCAGGCTGTTAATACAGAGTTTCAGGAAGACTGAAATACACACAGGAGAAACTAGTCCAAGAAATTACTGAATTCAGGTACATTGCAAAAACTTGAACTTAACTTTCAAACAGTGAAGATACAGTTTTAAAAGTCTCACTTCAGACATTAGTACTGGCAGAGTAAGCCATTAGCAATGAAATAACTTATTTCTGTTAGGATGCAGCTAGTTAAAAAGTTAAATTACTCTTAGTAACTGCTCTATTTTTGACACCCCAAATCTGCTACAAGCTTGTAATACATGGAATCTATATCATAACTACACTGTGTTATCTCACCATTTCAAGGAATGACAGTTGAGATGTCTGAATAAAAGAATTATTCAGAACCAGGATTACTTAGTCAAATTAGAGCTCTGTCTATAGTAAACTTCCCTCCCTCTACCCCCCCCAAAATAAAAACCACTTTCCAGAGCTAATTTCTATGAAAGGGTGGTGTAGTTCATATGTTTTATTAGTGAGCCTAGCGTTCTGTCTACATATTATCTAGCTGAGAATCATAAACAGGTAAGGCAACAGCTGAGAAAG